>NC_133335.1:240942186-241092720 GCF_042186555.1 Aquarana catesbeiana
AAGGCATGGCCTAAAAGAGGGAGCTTGTGGGAGGAGCAAAGGGTTCAAGGTTCAAGAAAAACAAGGCATAAGGCAAGGTTGTCTAAGCAAATCAGAAAGGGAGCTGTCCAGCATCTCCAGTAGCTCAGCAAAAAAAAATTTCTGCCGCAGAAGAGGTCCCGGGTTCAGATTCAGGCCCTGACATTGATCTTCAAAATGTATTTTCTCAAAGTAACTGTCCTGAAAATATATAACTTTTTTTTTTTCCCCCCAGCTTTGAGGTCACCCCCTGCCAGGAGCCTGGATACAGCCTACAGAAGATGAGGACATCACGCGGCCAGGGGGACGGGAAGGAAGTTGGCGGTCTGAGCCAATATATGACAAAATCTCTGCTGCTCCCAATAAATACATTTGCAGGCATTATCCAGTGATGTCAGGAGGACCACGGCTGACCAAACCAATGGACCATGGACGACTCCATCTACAGTACATCATCTCTTGGTGCACAGAATTACTGAGTCTTTCCTCTTGAAGAGATATTTTGATTGTGGACAGAGTCAAGCATTATTCGCTGTCTACGTATAACCTTGGAGGACCTCAATGGCGAGTTCTGCTTTACATCCATTTCCCCCCCACCTCGAGGTGTTGCCCCTACTGCATCATGCCTGCTATGAATTAAAAAAGGAATGCAGCTGAGATAGCAAGAGCTCCTGGAGTGCAGATCTGGGAACTCAGCGCAGAGATCTCGCCAAAGAGAGGATACAAGAATCCATCAAAGCGGGATAATCTCCGGCATCTACCAAAAGCTCAAATATCCGAGACTCTCTAAACTGACAGCACACTGGTGTATGAGGAGCGGTGCTAACCAGATCACGTCTGTACTAAATATATACACTGGAGCCAAACTCACATCGAGTGTTTGTACATCTGAGCTTTACACACCTGTACTGGCTACACTCCAAAGTATTCAAATGCTGACAATCTTTATTGATCCGGGCAAAGCAAACAGAGTCTGAGGCCTCCTCCACCGATTGTTCATGTTGTCCATATCAACAATCGGTCCCAAGTTTGTGGGTGAAAACAATCAGTGGAGGAGGCCCCAGACAAAGAGCCTCTGGTCACTTGGCCAGACCAACGATCAGTCCCAAGTCTGTGGGTTGAATGCATCATTGGAGGTCCCAGACAGGAACTGTTGGTATTCCTCCCACTGACACCAATTGTTGGTGTCAGTGGGAGGAATAGTGCCCTGTTGTTGATGTCAGTGGGAGGAACAGTGCCCCATCATTGGTGTCAATAGCAAGAATTATGCCCCATTGTTGGTGTCAGTGGGAGGAATAGTGCCCCATTGTTGGTGTCAGTGGGAGGAATAGTGCCCTGTTGTTGGTGTCAGTGGGAGAAACAGTGCCCCATCATTGGTGTCAATAGCAAGAATTATGCCTCATTGTTGGTGTCAGTGGGAGGAATAGTGCCCCAACAATGGGGTACTGTTCCTTCCACTGACACCAATGATGGGGCACGATTCCTCCCACTGACACCAACAATGGGGCATAATTCTTGCTAGTGACACCAATGATGGGGTACTATTTCTCCTAATGACACCATCATTGGTGTCAATAGCAAGAATTATGCCCCATTGTCAGTGGGAGGAATAGCACCCCATCATTGGTGTCAGTGAGAGGACTAGTGCCCCATCATTGGTGTCAGTGAGAGGACTAGTGCCCCATCACTGGTGTCAATAGCAGGAATTATGCCCCTTTGTTGGTGTCAGTGGGAAGAATATGCCTTGTATCAGTGGAAGGAAAAGTGCCCCAAGGGCCAGATAAAAGACTGACAAGCAAAGGGCCACATCTAGCCCCTGGGCCACAGTCTGGAGACCACTGGTCTAGACCAATGATTAGGCCCAAGTTTGTGGGTGAAATGCGTTGGTGAAGGAGTGAGGACACAGGCGCGGTCTCTGTTCGCTTTGTCCTGGTCAAGCCTAACTTGAAGAAGTGCGTCAGTGAGGTGGTCCCAGGTGGGGAAAATTTACTTTTGTCCGGATAAATAAAGCTTCTCAGTGTTTGAATTGTTGAGTTGAAGTGTAGCCAACTTCCTTCTTCCTCGAACTATTGGAGTGTGTGGGAGGAGCCTCTGCTGGCGTCCAGCACCAGGCTTGGGAGCAGCACATTCCACCTTCCACTGTGGCTGGACCTGGACCGACGTTCTGATCCGATTACCGCCAACCGCCTCCGTTTTCTCTACAAACATTGCCGAATCTTTGGCGAGAACAAAACAATTGTTATACCAGATTATATCTTCTATTTATTTATTGTAAGAATTGCTGTAAAAATAAACTTTGAGATCTTCATGAATGATTTGTTGTTGGAGAAAACCACAGCAATGTAGATCAAACAACATTCACCCATGAATGAACACTCACCCAAGATTCATATAACATTTACCAAACGAATCACCTCATTCACCCAAGTCAAAATTCACCCAACATTCACACAGCATTCACCCAACAGTCAAAGATTCACACAACATTCCCCCAAGATTCAACATGCATCCAAGATTCACCCAACATTCCCCCGAGATTCACACAACATGCACCAAAAATTCACCCAAGTTTCAACATTTACCCAAGATTCGCCCAGCATTCCCCTGAGATTCACACAACATTCGCCATTCACACGACATCCACCCAAGATTGAACACTCACCCAAGATTCACCCCTGATTTACACAACATTCACCCAAGAATGAACACACCCAAGATTCACACATCATTCAACCAAGATTCACCCAACAGTGAAAATTCACCCAAGCAGGCTCCACTCACGACAGGCTCCCTGCAGAAAACCACAAGAAGGGGCGGAGACAAGACCAGTCACCCTGCATAAGGAGAGACAGCAGAGCTGTAGGAGGGGCCCAGCAGGCTCCACCCACTACAGAAAACCACAGGAAGGGGCGGAGACAAGACCAGACCCCCTGCACAAGGTTAGAGATCAGCAGTGGGCGGTCTTTATTACAGGAAGTCTCACACTGGATTACTGCACAGATCTGGAAGAAATACACAAAGATCACCGAGATTCTAGGAGAAGACTCATGATGAGGAATGGATTTAGGGATGTGCGGATCCCAGAGCTTACTATTCAATAATAAACATTACAGATGTTCAAAGGAAAACAATGATAAATGCTTTTTCAGAGTATTTCCCGTCACCTACAAAGATCAACAATTGTAGAGTTCTGGCGAGATCTTCATTTTACAAATCAGACCAGAAATCCCTTGTAAAGGACAAATCCCTCACAGGTGCCAAAATAGAAGGCAGTATGCACTGACCGCGCCCACCAGTCCTGGCAGATGTGCCCCCTTACCCTGAAATGAATGGTGCCCGGGTGGCATTTATCTGTCATACGTATAACTGACCGCATGAGATGCTCTGTGCATACATGACCAATGGATTGCAATCCCTGATAAGTAACGCTTTCAGTGCCAAAACTTCTAGAGCCTGGTTCACATGAACGGCGGTAAAAATAAGCGGATGAAAAATGGCGGCCAGACAGGAGCCCATAAATAAATCTCCACTCCTTCTGGAGACCACTGATCTCCATTATAGAGAATCCTGAGACAGAGACGCCTGGCGGTGCCAATCAATAGACGGGAATTCTTTTGAAGATTATAGGATGATGAAATGTTCTCCACCACAAACTGAAATCACCCGATTTACACAATTAAAAGTCACATGACTTTGCCCCATTATGTAATAAGATTACCTTATCAGGTATGGTGGTTCTGTAGACCGACTCCGCCTCATGCTAGGTCTTGGGATTCCAGCTTTCGGGGCGACTGGCAGCCTAGGTGACATTGCCATCTTCCCAGTCACCCTCACCAAGGGTCAAAGAATCAATTATCTTCCTTTTTTACATTGTGTCCTTAATCTGCCATCTCCTTATTATTGGACCGCTCACTCCCAGAGCCATCGGGCTTCATTCTTCAACATGGTCCAACACTGGTTCAAAACAAGCCAAAAATACCATCAAAATGATTGGTAAATCAGCCCACATCTTCCCATACAGTTACACCAAACCAGGCAACACCTTCCCATACAGTCACACCAAACCAGCCAACACCTTCCCATACAGTCACACCAAACCAGCCAACACCTTCCCATACAGTACATACAGTCCCACCAAACCAGCCAACGCCTTCCCATACAGTCCCACCAAACCAGCCAACACCTTCCCATACAGTCCCACCAAACCAGCCAACACCTTCCCATACGGTCACACCAAACCAGCCAACACCTTCCCATACAGTCCCACCAAACCAGCCAACACCTTCCCATACAGTCACACCAAACCAGCCAACATCTTCCCATACAGTCACACCAAACCAGCCAACACCTTCCCATACAGTCACACCAAACCAGCCAACATCTTCTCATACAGTCACACCAAACCAGACAACGCCTTCCCATACAGTCACACCAAACCAGCCAACACCTTCCCATACAGTCACACCAAACCAGACAACGCCTTCCCATACAGTCACACCAAACCAGCCAACACCTTCCCATACAGTCACACCAAACCAGGCAACACCTTCCCATACAGTCACACCAAACCAGCCAACATCTTCTCATACAATCACACCAAACCAGCCAACATCTTCTCATACAGTCACACCAAACCAGCCAACACCTTCCCATACAGTCACACCAAACCAGCCAACACCTTCCCATACAGTCCCACCAAACCAGCCAACATCTTCTCATACAGTCACACCAAACCAGCCAACACCTTCCCATACAGTACATACAGTCCCACCAAACCAGCCAACGCCTTCCCATACAGTCCCACCAAACCAGCCAACACCTTCCCATACAGTCCCACCAAACCAGCCAACACCTTCCCATACAGTCACACCAAACCAGCTAACACCTTCCCATACATTCACACCAAACCAGCCAACGCCTTCCCATACAGTCCCACCAAACCAGCCAACACCTTCCCATACAGTCACACCAAACCAGCCAACATCTTCCCATACAGTCACACCAAACCAGCCAACACCTTCCCATACAGTCCCACCAAACCAGCCAACACCTTCCCATACAGTCACACCAAACCAGCCAACATCTTCCCATACAGTCACACCAAACCAGCCAACACCTTCCCATACAGTCACACCAAACCAGCCAACACCTTCCCATACAGTCACACCAAACCAGCTAACACCTTCCCATACATTCACACCAAACCAGCCAACGCCTTCCCATACATTCACACCAAACCAGACAACGCCTTCCCATACAGTCACACCAAACCAGGCAACACCTTCCCATACAGTCACACCAAACCAGCCAACACCTTCCCATACAGTACATACAGTCCCACCAAACCAGCCAACGCCTTCCCATACAGTCCCACCAAACCAGCCAACACCTTCCCATACGGTCACACCAAACCAGCCAACACCTTCCCATACAGTCCCACCAAACCAGCCAACATCTTCCCATACAGTCACACCAAACCAGCCAACACCTTCCCATACAGTCACACCAAACCAGC
This sequence comes from Aquarana catesbeiana, assembly GCF_042186555.1. NCBI lineage: Eukaryota > Metazoa > Chordata > Amphibia > Anura > Ranidae > Aquarana > Aquarana catesbeiana. The sequence continues at coordinate 240,947,720 of NC_133335.1, forward strand.
CAACACCTTCCCATACAGTCACACCAAACCAGCCAACACCTTCCCATACAGTCACACCAAACCAGCCAACACCTTCCCATACAGTCACACCAAACCAGCCAACACCTTCCCATACAGTCACACCAAACCAGGCAACACCTTTCCATACAGTCACACCAAACCAGCCAACATCTTCCCATACAGTCACACCAAACCAGCCAACACCTTCCCATACAGTACATACAGTCCCACCAAACCAGCCAACGCCTTCCCATACAGTCCCACCAAACCAGCCAACACCTTCCCATACGGTCACACCAAACCAGCCAACACCTTCCCATACAGTCCCACCAAACCAGCCAACACCTTCCCATACAGTCACACCAAACCAGCCAACATCTTCCCATACAGTCACACCAAACCAGCCAACACCTTCCCATACAGTCACACCAAACCAGCCAACATCTTCTCATACAGTCACACCAAACCAGACAACGCCTTCCCATACAGTCACACCAAACCAGCCAACACCTTCCCATACAGTCACACCAAACCAGACAACGCCTTCCCATACAGTCACACCAAACCAGCCAACACCTTCCCATACAGTCACACCAAACCAGGCAACACCTTCCCATACAGTCACACCAAACCAGCCAACATCTTCTCATACAATCACACCAAACCAGCCAACATCTTCTCATACAGTCACACCAAACCAGCCAACACCTTCCCATACAGTCACACCAAACCAGCCAACACCTTCCCATACAGTCACACCAAACCAGCCAACATCTTCTCATACAGTCACACCAAACCAGCCAACACCTTCCCATACAGTACATACAGTCCCACCAAACCAGCCAACGCCTTCCCATACAGTCCCACCAAACCAGCCAACACCTTCCCATACAGTCCCACCAAACCAGCCAACACCTTCCCATACAGTCACACCAAACCAGCTAACACCTTCCCATACATTCACACCAAACCAGCCAACGCCTTCCCATACAGTCCCACCAAACCAGCCAACACCTTCCCATACAGTCACACCAAACCAGCCAACATCTTCCCATACAGTCACACCAAACCAGCCAACACCTTCCCATACAGTCCCACCAAACCAGCCAACACCTTCCCATACAGTCACACCAAACCAGCCAACATCTTCCCATACAGTCACACCAAACCAGCCAACACCTTCCCATACAGTCCCACCAAACCAGCCAACACCTTCCCATACAGTCACACCAAACCAGCCAACATCTTCCCATACAGTCACACCAAACCAGCCAACACCTTTCCATACATTCACACCAAACCAGCCAACGCCTTCCCATACATTCACACCAAACCAGACAACGCCTTCCCATACAGTCACACCAAACCAGGCAACACCTTTCCATACAGTCACACCAAACCAGCCAACACCTTCCCATACAGTCACACCAAACCAGCCAACACCTTCCCATACAGTCACACCAAACCAGACAAGTCTCTTTTCCTGGCACTATTTTGCTATATTTGAGAAATATTCACCTGAATGGCATCATTATGTATCTTATCCATGAAAAGTTCTGGTCTATAGTTGGTGCCCCACGTTCTTTAGGTGAGGCCCCATAGTCTATAGTTGGGGCCTATAATCTATAATTGGAGAACACTGCCTATATTTAGGGCCCCATGATCCATTGTTGGTGCCCACGGTCTATAGCTGAGGCCCCATGGTCTCTAGTTGGGACTCACGGTCTATAGTTGTAGCCCACAGTCTATATTTGGGGCCCCATGGTCTATAGCTGAGGCCCAATGGTCTATAATTAGGTGCCACAATCTATAGCTGGAGATTGTGGGGCCCAGTGGTCCATAGTTGGTGCCCACGGTCTATATTTGGGGCCCCATGGTCTATAATTAAGGGCCACAATGACAATCTATAGTTGGAGACCTCGGCCTATATTTGGGGCCCCATGGTCTATAGCTGAGGCCTCACGGACTATAATTAAGGGCCACAATCTATAGTTGGTGCCCGCGGCCTATATTTGGGGCCCCGTGGTCCACAGTTGGTGCCAAAAGTCTATAAATGTGATCCACAGTCTATAATTGCCCCCCCTGTGATCCATAGTTGGGGCCCCATGGTTTATAATTGGTCCCCTATTTCCAGGGTAATCCAATCCTCCTCACCGCTCCCGCCCGACACTCTCCCTCTCAGAGTAACAGGGGGGAAAAAAAAAATCACCTCAGCGCTGCAGTTAGCGATGTGGACACAAGATGGCGGCAGAGGACGTCCCCTTTCCCTGTCTCCTCCTTCTCTATGACCCGCTCCGTCTCCCTAGCAACCGCCGTGTGTGCGCTGAGCCTGGCCAACAGCGACACCTGCCGGCGGGTCCTGTGTGTGTGTGGGAGGAGCGGGGCGGTGGCGGCCCTAAAGTGACGTGTCTCCCGGGCAGGTGAGGCGGTGGGCGGGGACAGCAGGTGCCACACTTTGTCCGTTCCGGTATGGAGGGGCCCCAGGCGGCCAGGAGCCCCAGAACGGCGGAGGAGGAGGAGGGGAGCCCGGTGTGAGCGGCTGCAGGTGCGTGTGACGTCATCGGCCTTAGAATAATACATCATAATGATAATAATCATTCATAGCAGAGCATTTCCCTTCTCATCACTGGGGGGAGAGATACACATATAAAATGATTATTATTTATATGTATGCTAATATATATATATATATATATATATATATATAGATCTCTATATATACATAGATCTATATATATACATCTATATATATATAGCCTGAAATCATGTGTATATACTGTATACATGTGTGTATATATACTGCCTGAGGTCCAATTCTACTATACACTACAATATATTTAATATATATAATGATACATGGATATAAAATGGGATTTTATCAAAAATCAGCCAGTTAGATCGCCCCATTTGGCGAATCGCAGGCTCCTGATTGGCTCGAAATGCGTCCATTCAGACCTGTCCGATGTCAACCATGGCGAATTTCTGTGATTGGCCGCCGGTGGCACTGACAGGTCCAAATTTAACAAATAAAAAAAAAAAAAAAGAAGAAGAAGAAGATTCACAACATTTGCATTAGGCCCCCTTTCAGACATGATAACTGACGCGTTTTAACAGCCCTCCTCCATGGCGGCTGCTCGGGTTTGTATAAATTGTCGCAATTTTTTTTTTTTTTTTACAGCATATTAATGCGCTTAGCAAGCGGCGCCAACTGCCAAGCGTGTCATCCTGCAAAAAAAACAAAAAACGCTTGCAAGCGCTCACAATATGCGCAACCCCAAGCGGCTGCAATGTAGGTGGGCTGTTGAATATATTACCATATGTCTAAAAGAGGGACTAATGCAAAAGCAGTTGATCCCTCCCCCTTTTTTTTTTTTTAGGCGGTGGGACTGCGCCACCGAACACTCGGCTTGCGGTATTTCAGCGCTAGCGGTTCAGTCACACCTAGCATAGCGGCAACGTGCCTTTTTTTTTTTTTTTTTTACGTGATGCGCATTCATTTGAACACAGCAAGCTTACCAAAGAAGCGCCTTTTTGCCTTTTTTTTTTTTTTTTTTTTTTTTTATAGTGTAGAGCTTCGCGCCTCTTTCTAACTCGCATTGTGGCGCGTTTGTTGCTGCACACAAAAAAAAAATGCATGCCTGCTGGCCGCGTTTGGGGTGCTAATAATAAGAATTAATACAAGGCGGCGTTCTGAAATATGAGGTGAATAACCTCTTCCCGCCCACGCTATAGACGAATGACGGATACAGCGCAGGCTTTATTTTGCCGGGAGGGCCGTCTATTGACGTCCTCCCGCGATCGCGCTTCCTGCACGCCCCTCTGTGATCGCCGGGTCCTTCGGACTCAGCTGATCACAGATCGGGGTATAGGGCCAATCACAGCGACCCTTTACCACGTGATCAGCTGTGTCCAGTGACAATGATCATGATGTAAACACAAGCCGGTTATCAGCATTCCTTTCCTCACACTGACAACATGAGGAGAGAAGAACCAATAACCGGATTTTGTTATGGGACATCGACACTGATTATCAGTGCCTACCAGTGCTGTCAATCAGTGCCCATTAGTGCAGCCTATCAGTGCCGCCTACCGGTGCCCATCAGTTCCACCTATCAGTGCCCATTAGTGCAGCCTACAAGTGCCCATCAGTGTCACCCATCAGTGCCTCTTCATCAGTGGCACCTATCAGTGCTGCCTACCAGTGCTATCACTGCCACCTATCAGTGTCCATCAGTTCCACCTATCAGTGCCCATTAGTGCAGCCTATCAGTACCCATCAGTGCCACCTATCAGTGCCCATCAGTGCTGCTTACCAGTGCCTAGCAGTTCCCATCAGTGCCTCTTCATCAGTGTCTCCTATCTGTGCTGCTTATCAGTGCCCATCAGTGACACCTTTCGGTGCCCCCTCTTAGTGCTGCCTATCAGTGCCCTTCAGTGCCTTTCCATCAGTGTCACTTATCAGTGCCTCTTCATCAGTGCCCATTAGTGCAACCTATCGGTGCCCATTAGTGCAGCTTATCGGTGTCAACTATCAGTGCCCATCAGTGCCTCTTCATCAGTGTCACCTATCAGTCCCCATCAGTGCCGCCTATCAGTGCCCATTAGTGCAGCTTATCAGTGCCCATTAGTGCAGCTTATCAGTGCCTCCTCATCAGTGTCACCTATCAGTGTCCATCAGTGCTGCTTACCAGTGCCTAGCAGTTCCCATCAGAGCCTCTTCATCAGTGTCTCCTATCAGTGCTGCCTATCAGTGCCCATCAGTGACACCTATCGGTGCCCCCTCTTAGTGCCGCCTATCAGTGCCCCTCAGTGCTTTTCCATCAGTGTCACCTATCAGTGCCTCTTCATCAGTGCCCATTAGTGCAGCTTGTCGGTGTCACCTATCAGTGCCCATCAGTGCCTCCTCACCAGTGCAGCCTATCAGTGAAGAAGAAAAATGTACAAAATTTTATAACAAACTATGAAAAATGATGTTTTTTTTTTTTGTTTTTTTTCTTTTTCTAAATTTTCTGTTTTTTTTTTGTTTGTTTAGCAAAAAATAAAAATCCCCCAGAGGTGATTAAATACCACCAAAAGAAAGTTCTATTTGTGTGGGAAAAAAATGATAAAAATGTCCTATGAGTGCAGTGTTGTATGACCGCGTAATTGTCATCCAAAGTGTGACTGCGCTGAAAATTGTCCTGGGCAGGAAGGGGGTAAAAGTGCCCGGTAGGGAAGGGGTTAAATAGAAGTCCCATACAAAGTCCAATTTAAATCTATAAGTGATCTTGATCTGACAAATAGCTTCACGCTACAAACATAAAGAGTGAATACGAAACAGCCAAATGATACAATAATGCAAACAAAAAGAAGTCCTGAGAAAGCCTGGAGGGAGCGATACGCGTCAGCTGGTTGGTTTTTATTTGCATTATTGTGTTTTGTTGTCTTCTTTCTATTTTCATGTTTGCAGTGTGGAGTACTTCACTTTTATCTGATTGATTGTTATGTGTATAGCGATTGTACATACCGGTGGTAGAAGCTCTACTTAGTTCTCTTTTATGTGATTTATATTTTCTGCCTTTTGTGATATTTTATAGCGCAGGAAATTTTTTTTATCATTTATTTTCATTCAAGTGAAATGGGCTGCCCTATGCTTGTCGTCGCATTAAAAAACAAAACGCGTCGCCACTGTCTAGGTGTGAATGGGGGTCTTCCCTACATGTCACCATCATTGTTGGGGGAGCCCACCAAATGCAAACCCTTCAGGTTTCCAACCTCCAAATTGTCCATCGAAAGTGAAAGAACAAATTTTGGGTTGTCACCAGAACAGGAAGAAAGGAAAAAAAATCGTCCAATGGGGACACTAGTTCGGGTGACAACTTCACTTTGGAGGGACTTCCTCTGACTTCCTGTTTTGGCTGATGGGACAGGAAATGAAGGGATCCCCCCCCCCCCCCCCCCCAATGTGACACAGATGGCAAAAAAAAAGTGACAGGGCTATAACCCTCCAAAAATGAATAAAAAATGCCTTTAGGTATGTAAAGAAAAAAACAAGACACAGAGCTTCTCATTCTGTGAAGGTGGATGTGCGAATGGGGACAAAATCAAATGTTGTTAGGCTGCGTTCTCGCATTATGGCCACTAGATGGCGCTGGCATAGTAAATAATGTATTTCCTATGTTCACCAGCACCATCTAGTGGACATAATGTGGTATTTTCCTGATTTATGCTACTTTTATGAAAGAAGAACATCCAATGTGGAGAGAAAATGGTAACATTTGATTTTGCCGTCACTCATACAGAATGAATGTACAGGCCGTTCCACACAACAAATAGCTCTGCAAGTTATACACACACCCTCCCCTCCCCCATAGCATTCTTACAATGTGTGTCACACACATGCAGCATTGTCACCTTTAGGACAAGAAGTGTGCTAGGACTTCCGAACACCCCCCTTCTGTTCTCCATCACATGGTGGAGGTGTTTTGTAGTGCACAGAAAGAGCTGGGAACACATGGGGGGGGGGGGTTGATTTACTAAAATCTGGTGCAGCTCTGAATAGAAACCAATCAGCTTCCAGGATTTATTGTCAAAGCTTAACTGAACAAGCTGAAGTCAGAAGCTGATTGGCTCCCATGTAGAGCTGCACCAGATTTTTCACTCTCCATGTAAATCTCCCCCCCCATTGTAACTGATAAGAATGCAGCGCAGGAGGCTATCAGATCTCTGGATTTCTGGCAGGATCAACAGGTGTTTTTCTTTGTTTTTTTCTATAGCACTTATCAGATATAACAAATCACTTCCAATCACTTGCCTCCAAATCATGTACCTGGTACGTCATTTGGCTTCAAGAGGTTGTAGCGGGATGATATGCAGCCGCAGGCATCACCCCGGTGCTGTCTTGTAACAACAACCGATGCGGCTAATCAGCCACTCGGCTGTTATTACAAGCAGCAGGAGGGGATGTACCCCCTCCTCCCCCCTCCCCCGGGCTCTCCCGTCCCACCGGGAGCCCGAGCGACCAGCCGGCACGTCGGCCAGTTGGCCAGAGACCCGAAGAAAGCTCGGATGTTGTGACCCGGAAGTGACCTTATGACCTCACTTCCTGTTTACTGGAGTCTTAAAGGTGCCGGATTGAAAAAAATCGAAAGTATTCAAAAACACGATCTTGGTGTTTTAAATGCTTTCAAGTGCAAAGGAGGGATTTGGGGTCCTATAGACCCCCCCGATCCCTCCATAAAGAGGACCTGTCACCACCTATTACTGATAGGTGGCACTGGTATGCGGCACTGATGGGCACTCATAGGCGGCATTGATGGGCACTCGTAGGTGGCATTGATGGGTACTTATGGATGGCACCGATGGGTACTTATGGGTGGCATTGATAGGCACTGATGGGCACGGATGGGCACTGACAGGTGGCACCGATGAGTACTTATGGGTGGCACTGATAGGCACTGATGGGCACTGGTAGGTGGCATTGATGGGTACTTATGGGTGGCACCGATGGGTACTTATGGGTGGCATTGATAGGCACTGATGGGCACGGATGGGCACTGACAGGTGGCACCAATGGACACTGATGGGTGGCACTGATGACACTAATGGGAGTGAGGGGTTGCTGGGCATCACTAATATATAATGGTGCCAGTCAGTGCCCATTTGTGGGCACTGATTGGCACAGATCTGGCATAATTTGCACATGTGGATGGCCATGGGGGTACATACCTGGCCATCCACATGTTGCCCCCTTCCCTGGTGGTCCTGGGGGCTTCCCTGGTGGTCCAGTGTGGGCATCCGAGGGGGGGCTGAGCTGATAAACAATCAGCGCAAACCCCCTCTGTCAGGAGAGCCGTCGATCGTCTGTCAGACGCGAGTGAGGAAAAGCCGATCAACGGCTCTTCCTATTGACATCGTGATCAGCCGTGATTGGACACGGCTGATCATATGGTAAAGAGTCTCCGCCGGAGGCTCTTTACCAAGATCAGTGGAGCGGTGTGTCAGACTGACACACCGCTCCACCGATCGCTGCGATACTCACTCCCACGGGCGCGCGGCGTCATGTTATCCTGCTGGACGTCATATGACGCCCAGTCAGGATAACTGAACCACCGCCCGGCCGTCATCTGCTATAGCCTGGGCGTGAAGTGGTTAAAGTGCCCCCCCCGTGCTAGCGCTGAAAGGGGAACGTGTCCTAAACGCACACAACCAGCGATCGTCCCACACGTGAGGTATCACCGCGAACGTCAGATCATAGGCAGTAATTGTAGCACCCGACCTCCTCTGTACATCTAAAGTGGTAACCTGTAAAGGCTTTTAAAGCGTCACCTATGGATAGTAAAATTGACGTCGTTTGTCACCGTTGTGAGCGCGCAAATTTAAAGCGTGGCATGTTTGGTATTTATTTACTCGGCATGACACCATCTTATATATTTTACAAAAAAAAAAAAAAATGGGTTATGTATTGTGTTTTTTTTTTGCTTTATAATTTTAAAAAGTGTATTTTTTTTTTTCTCCCAAAAACTGCGATTGAAAAACCGCTGCGCGAATAGCGTGCGACACAAAAAAATTGCAAAACCCTCCAGTGTATTCTCTAGGGGCCTCTGCTGTAAAAATATATATAATGTGTGGGGGTGCCAAGTAATTTTCTAGCCAAAAAAAAATACAGATTGTTACATGTAAAGAAAAGTGCCAGAAAATGCCCGGTCTTCAAGTGGTTAAGAGACCAAGGGGCACCAATAGGAGCAGTCTATATCTGGGGTGTACATCTCCTTTAATTCTAGATGTCATATTTTAGGTCCTCCATTGTGATCTCTGGCAGCTCTGTGCTGTGACCCGCGCACAGAAGAGTCATTTCATCACGCTCTCTGATTTTGCCGGCTCTTCTTTGGAAATACCGGTTTGGTGACAATCCACAACCTGCTGGACCGGTCCCGGCTGCAGCTTCGGGATGTTTGCTAAATAGAACCCGTGTCACCGAGCCGTACAGACTCCCCTGAGGTCTACCGCTCAAACAATGATGGAATGTTCCATTAAGGTGATCGTAAAAGGAATTTTTTTTTTTTTTTATAAGAAACATGTCATACTTATCTGCTCTGTGTAATGGATTTACACAGAGCAGCCCTGATCCTCCTCATCTTGGGTCCCCCCACCAGGCTCCCAAAGTGATAACGGGGTACTCGCTTACCAACTTTCCTTGACCCACTTAAAATCAAGAGTGGTCATCAAGTACATATATAATCTCCTTGGACGTCAAGGTCACCCTCCAAACAGCTACAATATTGACCCGGGGCACCGTCCGTTAGATACACATATCCAGGTTACCAGCATTACATGTAAGGCAAGAGAAGAAAAGCCTCTCCATAGTAAAGAGATACACCTACATAAAATTAAAACACATGTAAAATACAATCACAACGCTGGCATCCACTTCCTGGAACGTCTTTTGATGACGAAACGCGTTGGACGGAGGAGTCTCCGTCCCACGCGTTTCGTCATCAAAAGACGTCTTCCGGGGCAAAATGATTAACAGCAGCACATGATCAGCCAAGCTTCCCCCCCAACGTTCAGAATTTTTTTAAGGGACGCCGGGACAGGTGGAAAGGGGTTGCAGTGTACTATAACCCCTTCCCAAAACTTTTTATTTTAGTTTTGGATGGAGAAGGGTTAGAACCCCTGTCGGGTTTTATTGCTTCCCCCCACTCTTTATCCTAGTGACCTTTGTTGTAGAGACAGGAAGTGGTGGGAAATCCAGATTTTTGCAGTTGTCACCAGAGCAGGAAGTAGATGCTTCCAATGGGGACATTGGTGGCGGTGACAACTAACAGAGGATTTCCCCTCACTGCCTGTTGTGTCTACAAGAAGGAAAGGACACAGATGGGAAAGAAACACTTCCAAGGGGGTTTAACCCTCGTCCATTGAGGCACAGTTCACATCTAAGCCGTGCGACTTTGACAGCCGACATCCTAAGCAACTTCATTGCGGCTTGCGATTTCATTTACAGAAGTCAATGCCAGTCGCGATGAATTTGCCCCAAAGTGGTGCAGGAAGCTCTTCTAAATTGCTGTGACTTGAGTCACACAGAATAGAACGGTTCCATGGTAGGTAACGGGGTGCGACTTGTCATGAACTTTGAACTCGCAAGTCGCATTACAAGTCGCAGCAGTGTGAACCGAGCCTTAATATGAAAAAAATTACATTTATAAGTATAATTTCAAAGTAGAACTTAAGGCAAAACTTTTTCATTTGGGTTTTAACCCCTGTCAGATTATTTTTTTTGCCATCTGTGTCCCCTTTGGGAGATTTTCTTTCACTTCCTGTCCCATAGCCGCAACAGGAAGTGAGAGGAAATCCCTTTAAAGTGGTTGTCACCAGAACTAGTGTCCCCATTGGAACTAAAGGCATTTCTTTTTCTTTTTGGATAGAGTAAGGGAGGGTAATAAATCCCATCTGTGTGCTATTAGGGAGATTTCCCTTCACTTCCTGTCCCATAGCCACAACAGGAAGTGAGAAGAAATCCCACCAAAGTGAGGGAATCTCGGGGTGTCACCAAAACTATTGTCCCCATTGGAACTAAAGACATTTCTTTTTTTATTTTGGATAAAGTAAGGGAGAGTTATACCCCTGGATTTTTTTTTGCCATATGTGTGCCATTAGGGAGATTATGCTCCACTTCCTGTCCCATAGCCAAAACAGGAAGTGAGAGGAAATCCCCGCAAAGTGGTTGTCACCAGAATTAGTGTCCCCGTTAGAACTAAAGGCGTTTCTTTTTCATTTTGGATAGAGTAAGGGAGGGTTGTAAACCCCATTTTGTGTCCCATTAGGGAGATTTCCCTTCACTTCCTGTCCCATAGCCACAATAGGAAGTGAGAAGAAAATTCTTTCAAAGTGAGGGTATCTCAGGGTGTCACCAGAATGATTGTCCCCTTGGAAATAAAGCATTTCTTTTTCATTTTGGATAGAAAAAGGGAGGGTTATACCCCTGTCAGTTTTTATTTGTGTCCTATTGGGAAGATTTCCCTTCACTTCCTGTCCCATAGCCACAACAGGAAGTGAGCGGAAATCCCTTTACAGTCGTTGTCACCAGAACTAGTGTCCCCTTTGGAACTAAAGGCATTTTTTTTTTCATTTTGGATAGAGTAAGGGGGAGTAATAAACCCCATCTGTGTCCCATTGGGGACATTTGTTCATTCACTTCCTGTCCCATAGCCGCAACAGGAAGTGAGAAGAAATCCCTCCAAAGTGAGAGAATCTAGGAGTGCCACCAGAATTAGTGTCTCCATTGGAACTAAAGGCATTTCTTTTTAATTTTGGATAGAGTAAGGGAGGGTTATAAACCCCATTTGTGTCACATTAGGGAGATCTCCCTTCACTTCCTGTCCCATAGCCACAACAGGAAGTGAGAGGAAATCCCTGCAAAGTGGTTGTCACCAGAACTAGTGTCCCCTTTGGAACTAAAGGCATTTCTTTTTAATTTTGGATAGAGTAAGAATGAGTTCTACCCCTGTTGTTTTTGGGTTTTTTTTCTTGCTATCTGTGTCCCACTAGGGAGATTTTCCTTCACTTCCTGTCCCATAGCCACAACAGGAAGTGAGAGGAAATCCCTGCAAAGTGGTTGTCACCAGAACAAGTGTCCCCATTGGAACTAAAGGCATTTCTTTTTTATTTTGGATAGAGCAAGAATGAGTTCTACCCCGTTGGGTTTTTTTTTCTTGCTATCTGTGTCCCATTGGGGAGATTTCCCTTCACTTCCTGTCCCATAGCCACAACAGGAAGTGAGAAGAAATCCCTGCAAAGTGGTTGTCACCAGAACAAGTGTCCCCATTGGAAGATTTCCCCTCTATTCCTTTTCTGGTGACAACACAAAACGTGGGATTTTCTTTCATTTTCGGTGCTAATAGTAAACAGGACAAATAGAGGAGGGTGAATGTCCCTAACGGGGACACAGCACTAAATACCTGACAGATGTTCTAATCCCTCTCCACTCATTACCATTAAGAAGAAAGTTTTGCCTATGGATACACTGTATTATCTTCCTGAATATTGTAGCAAATCTTTTCTTGTGTGATTTGTGAGGCGGAGGCGTCCTGAGCTCCGTATTACACCAGGAAGTGGCGTCCTGCAGCTGTCAGCAAACATTCACACCCCGGGAGACGCTCTCTACAACGCCACGTGCAGAGCTTCCCCGCCGTCCTCACCGGGAAGATCGAAATCATCCAACAAATATTATGTTGTTCTATTTTATCATTCAGAGATGGGGATTTCCCGAGTCTCGGCGCTGACTTTCCCCTCCTTCGCGCTCTGCGGGTGAACGGCTCAGTCTGGGGTTGGGGAGGTATTTGTTCTGTATTTGTGGAGCCAAAAAGAAGGAAACGGCGTTCTGGAGACGCGCAGCGCGCCGCGTTCATATTCAGGAAATGCGAAGATGTTTTTATTTATTTTTTGTTACCATTTTATCTGTGCTAATCTAACCAGCGTGTGATGCAGGTAGGTGAGCTCCTCTTTTAAAGCCGTATTAAACCAAAAATGTCATATATTGCAGCTTACCAATTATTAGATGTGGGGGCTGTATTTGTTATTTATTTTTATTTTTTTAGGCATTTTTTTTTAGGCATTTTTTATTTTTTTAGGCTTTTTTTTAATTTATTTTTTTAGCCTTTTTTTATTTTTATTTTTGTAGGCATTTTTTTTTTTTTTTTTTAGGCATTTTATATTTTTTTTAGGCATTTTTTTTTTTTTTTTTAGGCTTTTTTTAAATTTTTTTAGCCTTTTTTTTATTTTTATTTTCGTAGGCATTTTTTTTTTTTTTTTTTAGGCATTTTATTTTTTTTTAGGCATTTTTTTTTTTTTTTTAGGCTTTTTTTTTATTTATTTTTTTAGCCTCTGTTTTTTATTTTTATTTTTGTAGGCATTTTTTTTTTTTTTTAGGCTTTTTATTTTTTTTTTTAGGCATTTTTTTTTTCCTCTGTTCGTTTTCACCTTGTGATCTGGCCAGTAACGCACCTCCCGTATTAGAGTGCCCCCCCACACACACTCTGGATGAAGGAGCACAGGGGGCACCTTTGGACAGCAGCAATGTCAGTCTGGGGGGAGGGGTAGAATTAGATGGACTAGCAGGTTTAACTACTTAAAAGGTTACTAAACCCTCCTGTTTTTTTTTTTTTTTTATTTAAATAACAAACATATCATACTTACCTCCACTGTGCAGTTCGTTTTGCACAGAGTGGCCCCGATCCTCCTCTTCTGGGGTTCCCCCGGCGATGCTCCCAGCTTCTTCTGGCATCTGGAAACCCCCCCCTAGTTCAGGGATATGCAATTAGCGGACCTCCAGCTGTTGCAGAACTACAAGTCCCATGAGGCATAGCAAGACTCTGACAGCCACAAGCATGACACCCAGAGGCAGAGGCATGATGGGACTTGTAGTTTTGCAACAGCCGGAGATCCGCTAATTGCCTATTCTTGCCCTAGAACAGTGATGGTGAACCTTGGCACCCCAGATGTTTTGGAACTACATTTCCCATGATGCTCAAGTACACTGCAGTGTAGATGAGCATCATGGGAAATGTAGTTCCAAAACATCCGGGGTGCCAAGGTTCACCATCACTGTCCTAGGAGAAGCGCTGTCCCTGGCAGGGGGGGTTAACGTGCGGGCACGAGCCCGAGTCCAGCATTCGGCGTCCGTAGACACAGAATGCCGGACTTGGATTGATTTACCCCCTTCATGACCAGGCCATTTTTTGCGATACAGCACTGTGTGGCTTTAACTGACAATTGCGCGGTCCTGCAACGCTGTACCCAAAACAAAATTGACGTCCTTTTTCTTTTCCCCACAAATAGAGCTTTCTTTTGGTGGTATTTTATCACCTCCGCGGTTTTTATTCTTTTGCGCTATAAACAACAAAAAAAAAGCGAAATTTTGAAAAAAGATAATAATTTTTTAACTTTTTGCTATAATACATATCCAAAAAAATATATAAAAAACTAATTTATTCATCAGTTTAGGCCGATATGTATTCTACATATTTTTGGTAAAAAAAAAATTCACGTATATAAGCGTATACTGATTGGTTTGCACAAAAGTTATCGCGTCTACAAACTATGGGAAAGATTTATTTATTGTATTTTATTTGTTTTATTGTTTTTACTAGTAATGGCGGCGATCTGCGATTTTTAGCGGGACTGCGACATTGCGGCGGACAAATCTGACCCCCAAATGACACTTTTTTTGGGGACCAGTGACATTATTACATTGATCAGAGCTATAAAAACTGATTGCTGTATAAATGTCGAAAAGATGATCCGCACTTCGCTGATTGCTCTTAAAAAGTGTAATATTTATTGACAAGCCACAGTGTCCAAACGCAAATGAGAACAGTTGATGCGTTTCAGTCTAAATGTCACTGGCAAGGAAAGGGGTTAACACTAGGGGGGGCGATCAAGGGGTTAAGTGTATTCCCTGGGAGGTGTTCTAACTGTAGGGGGGATGGGCTACCAGGGACAGATCTCTGGGAACAGAAGATCTCTGACGTGTCACCTGACAGAAGGGGGATCCACTTCTTCACACTGGCAGATCCCCGTTTTGCCCCTGTACTAGGCGATCGCGGGTCACCGGCGGACATCGAGTCCTCCCCGCGGGCACGCAACTTCACGAGCCGCTGTACAGCTACGGCGATCCGCACAGGAGAGCCAACCTGCCGCCATATAACGACGGTGATTGGTCGGCAAGAGGTTAAAGCGGAGTTCCAGCCGGTAAAATAAATAAATTCTCAATGAAAAGGAAGCAAACAGGCGGAGCTTCCATGTTTGGGGTGGAGCTCCGCTTTAAAAACACAAACTGAAGACAAACTGCAGCTCACACTTTATAAACAGTTACAGTTTTGCTACTTTCGGGATAAAAGGTTTTACGTGAATAAATAAAAGCTGATCATTGTAAGCACCCGTCGGTGGTAAATGGTTTGTCTCATCCCTGTAACTAGAGAGCTTGCTCTTCTGAAAAACAACAGACTTGCTGGCTGGATCACCAGGTGAAAATAAAAGAAAGAAAGCCTAAAAAAAAAAAAAAAAAAAGAAAGCGAATGCAGCCGTCACATCTAAGAATTGGTAAGCTGCAGTATAATAAATGTTTTATTTTTTTTTTTTATAAGCACATGATCAGAGCCTGAAGCTCTAATTGGCTTCAAAAAAGGGTGGGCCCGGGGTCCAGAGCCCACCCAGTTGTGTGACAAAAGCAAATTAATATTCGCTATTGTCTTCCTGATTCTCCTCCCCGGCCAATCAGGAAGAGGGTCCTGAGACCCGATTGGCCGAGAGGAGAAGCGATCGTATTGGCCACCGAGAAAGAGGAGGAGAAGGCGCAGGGGAAGTTGCCGAGGAGGAGGAAGCGCTGCCCGCGATCTAGATGGGGTAAGTGCGGGGGGGGTGGTGGGCTGATGATCGAGCCACAGGGGAGGGGGGGGTCCCGGGTTTTGCTGCCACTGTATCTCCAATCAGGAGGAGTAAACAACACAGGGGCGGGCTGTAGAGTGACTGATCACTGTGATGGCCAATCAGAGCCTATCACAGCGATCAGGTGATCAGGAACCAGGCCTCCCCATTCCTGATCATTAGTACAAGACTTGGAACTGTCATTGAGAGCTCAGTTTCTGTGCTGGGAGCAAGCGGTGCAGCACCTCCGTCCATCCTACGGTGATATATTTGTACACTCAACAGGAAAGGTTTAAAGTTGTCACTGGGTATTAGTAAAAAAAAAAAAAAAACACACATTCCTTCCCCAGCTAATATCCTATCAGCTAATCACACCTTGTTATTGAAAACAAAAAATTCTTGAACTAAAGTCCCCAAATACATAAATTGGTGGTCACATGACAGGCTGGGTCCAGCTCCACATTCTTCTCCTCTGCAGTGTTTCGTCTAATCCGCCGGCCTGCTGAGAGTAACCAAGTCTATTGCTGATATTTAGTGATTACAGCAGCTGCTTATTTGAAAAGGGAAATATATATATATATATACACAGTATCTGACAAAAGTAAGTACACCCCTCAGTGACATTTGTGTAAACCTTTTCTTCTATCTTTTCATGTGACAACACTGAAGAAATGACACTTGTCTACAATGTAAAGTAGTGAGTGTACAGCTTGTATAACAGTGTAAATTTGCTGTCCCTCAAAATAACTCAACACACAGCCATTAATGTCTAAACCGCTGGCAACAAAAGTCAGTACACCCCTAAGTGAAAATCTCCAAATTGGGCCCAAAGTGTCAATATTTTGTGTGGCCACCATTATTTTCCAGCACTGCCTTAACCCTCTTGGACATGGAGGTCACCAGAGCTTCACAGGTTGTCACTGGAGTCCTCTTCCCCTCCTCCATGATGACATCACGGAGCTGGTGGATGTTAGAGACCTTGCGCTCCTCCACCTTCCGTTTGAGGATGTCCCACAGATGCTCAGTAGGGTTTAGGTCTGGAGACATGCTTGGCCAGTCCATCACCTTTACCCTCAGCTTCTTTAGCAAGGCAGTGGTGGTCTTGGAGGTGTGTTTGGGGTGGTTATCATGTTGGAATACTGCCCTGCGGTCCAGTCTCTGAAGGGAGGGGATCATGCTCTGCTTCAGTATATCACAGTACATGTTGGCATTCATGGTCCCCTCAATGATCTGTAGCCCCCCAGTGCCGGCAGCACTCATGCAGCCCCAGACCATGACACTCCCACCACCATGCTTGACTGTAGACAAGACACACTTGTCTTTGTCCTCCTCACCTGGTTGCCCCCACACACGCTTGTCACCATCTGAACCAAATACGTTTATCTTGGTCTCATCAGACCACAGGACATGGTTCCAGTAATCCATGTCCTTAGTCTGATAGTCTTCAGTAAACTGTTTGCGGACTTTCTTGTGCATCATCTTTAGAAGAGGCTTCCTTCTGGGACGACAGCCATGCAGACCAATTTGATGCAGTGTGCAGCGTATGGTCTGAGTTTTGACAGGCTGCCCCCCCACCCCTACAACCTCTGCAGCAATGCTGGCAGCACTCATACGTCTATTTCCCAAAGACAACCTCTGGATATGACGCTGAGCACGTGACCTCAACTTCTTTGGTGGACCATGGCGAGGCCTGTTCTGAGGGGAACCTGTCCTGTTATACCGCTGTATGGTCTTGGCCACCGTGCTGCAGCTCAGTTTCAGGGTCTTGGCAATCTTCTTATAGCCTAGGCCATCTTTATGTAGAGCAACAATTCTTCTTCTCAGATCCTCAGAGAGTTCTTTGCCATGAGGTGCCATGTTGAACTTCCAGTGACCAGTATGAAAGAGTGAGAGCGATAACACCAAATTTAACACACCTGCTCCCCATTCACACCTGAGACCTTGTAACACTAATGAGACACATGACACCGGGGAGGAAAAATGGCTAATTGGGGCCCAATTTGGAGATTTTCACTTAGGGGTGTACTGACTTTTGTTGCCAGCGGTTTAGACATTAATGGCTGTGTGTTGAGTTATTTTGAGGGGACAGTAAATTTACACTGTTATACAAGCTGTACACTCACTACTTTACATTGTAGACAAGTGTCATTTCTTCAGTGTTGTCACATGAAAAGATACAAGAAAAGATTTACACAAATGTCACTGAGGGGTGTACTTACTTTTGTGAGATACTGTATGTGTGTATATATATATATATATATATATATATATATATATATATATATATATATATATATATATATATATATATATATATCCCCCAAATTCCTATTGACACGCATTTCCGCAAGCTAGTGTGAAATCACCTGAAACTGCTATCTTCAGATGCTCCCTCACCATTGCCTTCAGGGAAATCTTGTACCCAAACTGAGATCTCACAAGATCTTGCAGTATTTTCATACTGCACATGCACGAGATGAAGCACCTGTCGTCATGCGCCATAGCAAATTACACTCATTTGCTGGTTAAAATAAAAACTTCCCGTGAGAACTCGAGGCAAAGCATGTTAAAGTGTTACTAAACCCCAGACTCTGCATTCACTATATCTGGTCTCCCCAGGACTCTGCATTCACTATATCTGATCTCCCCAGGACTCTGCATTCACTATATCTGATCTCCCCAGGACTCTGCATTCACTATATCTGATCTCCCCAGGACTCTGCACTCACTATATCTGATCTCCCCAGGAGCCTGCATTCACTATATCTGATCTCCCCAGGACTCTGCAGTCACTATATCTGGTCTCCCCAGGACTCTGCATTCACTATATCTGCTCTCCCCAGGACTCTGCATCCACTATATCTGATCTCCCCAGGAGCCTGCATTCACTATATCTGATCTCCCCAGGACTCTGCATTCACTATATCTGATCTCCCCAGGACTCTGCATTCACTATATCTGATCTCCCCAGGACTCTGCATCCACTATATCTGATCTCCCCAGGAGCCTGCATTCACTATATCTGATCTCCCCAGGACTCTGCAGTCACTATATCTGATCTCCCCAGGAGCCTGCATTCACTATATCTGATCTCCCCAGGACTCTGCATTCACTATATCTGATCTCCCCAGGACTCTGCATTCACTATATCTGATCTCCCCAGGACTCTGCAGTCTCTATATCTGATCTCCCCAGACTCTGCATTCACTATATCTGATCTCCCCAGGACTCTGCATTCACTATATCTGATCTCCCCAGGACTCTGCATTCACTATATCTGATCTCCCCAGGACTCTGCATTCACTATATCTGATCTCCCCAGGAGCCTGCATTCACTATATCTGATCTCCCCAGGACTCTGCATTCACTATATCTGATCTCCCCAGGACTCTGCATTCACTATATCTGATCTCCCCAGGACTCTGCATTCACTATATCTGATCTCCCCAGGACTCTGCATTCACTATATCTGATCTCCCCAGGAGCCTGCATTCACTATATCTGATCTCCCCAGGACTCTGCATTCACTATATCTGGTCTCCCCAGGACTCTGCAGTCACTATATCTGATCTCCCCAGGACTCTGCATTCACTATATCTGATAAAAAACAAATATTCAGCGCAAAAGTTAACAACAAAAACCCAATCATGCAGTAATGTACACAGATGAACTCTAGATGGGATAAGAAATGACAGTAAAAAGTGACAATAAAAATAGAAAATGGAGTCCGTGATGTAACACAACAAGTTAAGGAGACGAGGGTGATGTATATAGTCCATATTCAAGGCAGCCTTCCGATGGGAGTGTAAGCCATTATCCCAAGAGCACTGTAAAACAAGGAAGAGGAGGCGCCTCTGGGTGCAGACAACGAATGTATCGAAACATCAGCCATCTTGTAATGTTAACATCAATACATGTTAATATGGCATTCACATTCCCACTTTTTATTTTAACTTTTATTTCATTTTAACATTATTATTATTTTTATCATTCATCTTACCTTTTAATCTGATAACAATATTTAATATTTTACAATGTTATCGTTGTATAATATATACGTTGATGTCTATTGCATATACTTAGCTTACATACGTAGACATGCACGTTTGTCCCTTTTTGTTCTTATCCTTACTTCTATCTGGACTCTGCATGTATATGCACGTGCTGGAATGTACTCTTATGTACATAACCAGGTACATTCCCTTCATTGCGTTCATCCCTCTTTCACTTTCCCTCCCCCCTCGACCCCTTCTCCCCCCCCCCCCCCCCCCCCCCGTTTTTACCTTTTCGATTCCCTCTCATTCATACCACCTATGTGGATGTGCACTACTATGGGCATATATCACTTATTCATATTTATACATGTCATATATCATACATAGTTATTATTATTATTATTATCACATTTTTTTCTAATTTATTCAGAAATATTATTCTCTGTAACTTGCACATATACTCATATATACCATCCACTTATGTGCAAATATACATCGCCACATTATATAGCATATATCATACTGTTTCTCTTTCCCCTTTCTCGGCCTCCACACACACACATATATCCATCCCCCCTTTTTTTCCTTTTTGTACACAATAGACAATCATGGTCATATGCCCCAGGTTTTTTAATATTTTTTTAATATATTTTTTTACTTTTTCATTATGATCCTCCGCTCATATATGTTCTATTGCGTTTTACATATATTTATATATTTTTTTTTTCCCTTTCTTTCCCGTTGCCGTGTCTCTTCGTTTTTTTTCCCCTCCCCCTTCCTCCCCCACAGTCCTTTTCCTAGTTCACTAATTTTCTCTCATTCATGTTTCTCTACGATCCCCGTCACTGCTGACACTTCTACACACAGGTCTCTAGGCCACTCCCGCTCCTCTATGTGCTATTCCGCTCTCCTCCCCACTGCCGCTCTATATATACACCCCTCTTAGCTCCCAGCCAATCAGCTTGACAAAGGAGCGCCGCCGTCACGCCACTCACGGCGAGCCAGCTCAGGAAACGCGTCGCACATCGTGTGACGTCATCATCCCTCGCCTGAATACTGTTTGCCATCCAAGCCTCGTTTTGGTGTCTGTCCCCGCTGTCGGCCGGCTTACATCCAGCGCTTTAGACTACCCAGAGGTTACACATCCACCAGTCGAGAGAGATGACTCCACGGATCCCCTGGATTGCCTTGGGACTATTTTATGTTTGATACCTTCTTCTCAAATGTGAGTGCAAATCTAGCTGTTGCTGTTTTTACAATAAATTGTTTTAAAGTCTGCACCCAGAGGCGCCTCCTCTTCCTTGTTTTACTATATCTGATCTCCCCAGGAGCTTGCATTCACTATATCTGGTCTCCCCAGGAGCCTGCAGTCACTATATCTGATCTCCCCAGGAGCCTGCATTCACTATATCTGATCTCCCCAGGAGCCTGCAGTCACTATATCTGATCTCCCCAGGACCCTGCATTCACTATATCTGGTCTCCCCAGGAGCCTGCATTCACTATATCTGATCTCCCCAGGAGCCTGCATTCACTATATCTGGTTTCCCCAGGAGCCTGCAGTCACTATATCTGATCTCCCCAGGACTCTGCATTCACTATATCTGATCTCCCCAGGACTCTGCATTCACTATATCTGGTTTCCCCAGGAGCCTGCATTCACTATATCTGATCTCCCCAGGAGCCTGCATTCACTATATCTGATCTCCCCAGGAGCCTGCATTCACTATATCTGATCTCCCCAGGAGCCTGCATTCACTATATCTGGTTTCCCCAGGAGCCTGCATTCACTATATCTGATCTCCCCAGGAGCCTACATTCACTATATCTGATCTCCCCAGGAGCCTGCAGTCACTATATCTGATCTCCCCAGGAGCCTGCAGTCACTATATCTGATCTCCCCAGGACTCTGCATTCACTATATCTGGTCTCCCCAGGAACCTGCATTCACTATATCTGCTCCCCCCAGGAGCCTGCAGTCACTATATCTGGTTTCCCCAGGAGCCTGCATTCACTATATCTGATCTCCCCAGGAGCCTGCAGTCACTATATCTGGTTTCCCCAGGAGCCTGCATTCACTATATCTGCTCTCCCCAGGACTCTGCAGTCACTATATCTGCTCTCCCCAGGACTCTGCATTCACTATATCTGATCTCCCCAGGACTCTGCATTCACTATATCTGGTCTCCCCAGGACTCTGCATTCACTATATCTGATCTCCCCAGGACCCTGCATTCACTATATCTGATCTCCCCAGGACTCTGCAGTCACTATATCTGATCTCCCCAGGACTCTGCATTCACTATATCTGCTCTCCCCAGGAGCCTGCATTCACTATATCTGCTCTCCCCAGGAGCCTGCATTCACTATATCTGCTCTCCCCAGGAGCCTGCATTCACTATATCTGATCTCCCCAGGACTCTGCATTCACTATATCTGCTCTCCCCAGGAGCCTGCAGTCACTATATCTGCTCTCCCCAGGAGCTTGCACTCACTATATCTGCTCTCCCCAGGAGCTTGCACTCACTATATCTGCTCTCCCCAGGACTCTGCATTCACTATATCTGATCTCCCCAGGACTCTGCATTCACTATATCTGATAAAAAACAAGTATTCAGCGCAAAAGTTAACAACAAAAACCCAATCATGCAGTAATGTACACAGATGAACTCTAGATGGGATAACAAATGACAGTAAAAAGTGACAATAAAAATAGGAAATGGAGTCCGTGATGTAACACAACAAGTTAAGGAGACGAGGGTGATGTATATAGTCCATATTCAAGGCAGCCTTCCGATGGGAGTGTAAGCCATTATCCCAAGAGCACTGTAAAACAAGGAAGAGGAGGCGCCTCTGGATGCAGACTTTAAAACAACGAATGTATCGAAACATCAGCCATCTTGTAATGTTAACATCAATACATGTTAATATGGCATTCACATTCCCACTTTTTATTTTAACTTTTATTTCATTTTAACATTATTATTATTTTTATCATTCATCTTACCTTTTAATCTGATAACAATATTTAATATTTTACAATGTTATCGTTGTAGAATATATACGTTGATGTCTATTGCATATACTTGGCTTACATACGTAGACATGCACGTTTGTCCCTTTTTGTTCTTATCCTTACTTCCATCTGGACTCTGCATGTATATGCACGTGCTGGAATGTACTCTTATGTACATAACCAGGTACATTCCCTTCATTGCGTTCATCCCTCTTTCACTTTCCCTCCCCCCTCGACCCCTTCTTCCCCCCCCCCCCCCCCGTTTTTACCTTTTCGATTCCCTCTCATTCATACCACCTATGTGGATGTGCACTACTATGGGCATATATCACTTATTCATATTTATACATGTCATATATCATACATAGTTATTATTATTATTATTATCACATTTTTTTCTAATTTATTCAGAAATATTATTCTCTGTAACTTGCACATATACTCATATATACCATCCACTTATGTGCAAATATACATCGCCACATTATATAGCATATATCATACTGTTTCTCTTTCCCCTTTCTCGGCCTCCACACACACACATATATCCATCCCCCCTTTTTTTCCTTTTTGTACACAATAGACAATCATGGTCATATGCCCCAGGTTTTTTAATATTTTTTTAATATATTTTTTTACTTTTTCATTATGATCCTCCGCTCATATATGTTCTATTGCGTTTTACATATATTTATATATTTTTTTTTTCCCTTTCTTTCCCGTTGCCGTGTCTCTTCGTTTTTTTTCCCCTCCCCCTTCCTCCCCCACAGTCCTTTTCCTAGTTCACTAATTTTCTCTCATTCATGTTTCTCTACGATCCCCGTCACTGCTGACACTTCTACACACAGGTCTCTAGGCCACTCCCGCTCCTCTATGTGCTATTCCGCTCTCCTCCCCACTGCCGCTCTATATATACACCCCTCTTAGCTCCCAGCCAATCAGCTTGACAAAGGAGCGCCGCCGTCACGCCACTCACGGCGAGCCAGCTCAGGAAACGCGTCGCACATCGTGTGACGTCATCATCCCTCGCCCGGATACTGTTTGCCATCCAAGCCTCGTTTTGGTGTCTGTCCCCACTGTCGGCCGGCTTACTTCCAGCGCTTTAGACTACCCAGAGTTTACACATCCACCAGTCGAGAGAGATGACTCCACGGATCCCCTGGATTGCCTTGGGACTATTTTATGTTTGATACCTTCTTCTCAAATGTGAGTGCAAATCTAGCTGTTGCTGTTTTTACAATAAATTGTTTTAAAGTCTGCACCCAGAGGCGCCTCCTCTTCCTTGTTTTACTATATCTGGTCTCCCCAGGACCCTGCATTCACTATATCTGATCTCCCCAGGAGCCTGCAGTCACTATATCTGATCTCCCCAGGAGCCTGCATTCACTATATCTGATCTCCCCAGGAGCCTGCATTCACTATATCTGCTCTCCCCAGGACTCTGCAGTCACTATATCTGATCTCCCCAGGACTCTGCATTCACTATATCTGATCTCCCCAGGAGCCTGCATTCACTATATCTGCTCTCCCCAGGACTCTGCATTCACTATATCTGATCTCCCCAGGAGCCTGCATTCACTATATCTGATCTCCCCAGGACTCTGCAGTCACTATATCTGATCTCCCCAGGAGCCTGCACTCACTATATCTGCTCTCCCCAGGACCCTGCATTCACTATATCTGATCTCCCCAGGACCCTGCATTCACTATATCTGATCTCCCCAGGAGCCTGCATTCACTATATCTGATCTCCCCAGGACTCTGCATTCACTATATCTGATCTCCCCAGGAGCCTGCAGTCACTATATCTGATCTCCCCAGGAGCCTGCAGTCACTATATCTGCTCTCCCCAGGAGCCTGCAGTCACTATATCTGATCTCCCCAGGACTCTGCAGTCACTATATCTGATCTCCCCAGGATTCTGCAGTCACTATATCTGCTCTCCCCAGGACCCTGCATTCACTATATCTGATCTCCCCAGGAGCCTGCACTCACTATATCTGATCTCCCCAGGAGCCTGCAGTCACTATATCTGCTCTCCCGAGGACCCTGCATTCACTATATCTGATCTCCCCAGGACTCTGCAGTCACTATATCTGCTCTCCCACAGTACACTTCACATGGGAATGCAATTATTTTAGTAAATATAAACTGCTAAATACCTTCTCTCATCAGCAGTATAGAGCAGTAACTTCTATCAATGTCTGATTAAAGCTTGTCGGAGGGGTTTTCATTCTCGCAGATCTGCAGCTTTGAAGTCACGCTGAAGTAGCACAATTTCAATGCTGTGCCGATGTAAACCAGGACTAAAGCACCTACTGCTTCATCATACTTTTTTGATGTGTATTTGATGATTCGGTGATGCTTTAATTGAAGCTTTAAAGTGGTTGTAAACCCATTACAACCACTTTAACCTACGGGTAAGCCTAGATTAAGGCTTACCTGTAGGTGCAAGAAATATCTCCCAAACCTAAAAGGTTTAGGAGATATTTGCAGAAATAGCGGTACCTATGTCTACGGCACATGCACCGTAGACATTGGGCGCAGGCGCACTGAACGTGCCGTTTCTAACGGCGATTATGCCATTAGTGGCGGCACCAGCGCGCATGCGCGGGAGTGCCGTCATCACGGTTCCGGCCACTCACAGCGCCGGAGCCGCAATACCCGGAAGTCACTCCGGGATAGATGGCGGCGTCGGAGGAGGTGAACGAGGGCCGATGCGGGGGACTCAATCTCAGGTAATTCATAATGAGCTAGTATACTATGCATACTAACTCATTATGCCTTTGTCTTGCAGGGTGTATATTTTTTTTTTTTTTTTTAGAGGCTTTACTTCCTCTTTATGAACTTTAGCAAATGCTCTCTGTGTATTGATTTTTATTTATTTTAAAAGGAGCTCAGTAGAACCCCAGATCATTAGTACCCCCACTCAGCAGACCCCCAGATCATTAGTAACCTCACTCAGCAGACCCCCAGATCATTAGTAACCTCACTCAGCAGACCCCCAGATCATTAGTACCCCCACTCAGCAGACCCCCAGATCATTAGTAACCTCACTCAGCAGACCCCCAGATCATTAGTAACCTCACTCAGCAGACCCCCAGATCATTAGTAACCTCACTCAGCAGACCCCCAGATCATTAGTACCCCCACTCAGCAGACCCCCAGATCATTAGTAACCTCACTCAGCAGACCCCCAGATCATTAGTAACCTCACTCAGCAGACCCCGAGATCATTAGTACCCTCACTCAGCAGACCCCCAGATCATTAGTACCTTCACTCAGCAGACCCCCAGATCATTAGTATCCACATTTAGCAGACCCCCAGCTTATTAGTACCCTCGTTCAGCAGATCCTCCACTCAGTAGTATCCCCAGCTCTGCTGATCCCCCAGTTAGTAGTAACCCCAAGCTCTGGTGATCCTTTGGTTTTCTGACCCTCCTCTCTCTGGTCCCCACTCACCTCCCGCTATATTACTCCCATGCTGGTCACCATATGTGACATCTGCTAGTTTTTCCTGCTCTGGTCCCCCAGCTCTGCTGATCCCCCAGTTAGTAGTAACCCCAAGCTCTGGTGATCCTCTGGTTTTCGGACCCTCCTCTCTCTGGTCCCCTCTCACCTCCCACTATATTACTCCCATGCTGGTCACCATATGTGACATCTGCTAGTTTCTCCTGCTCTGGTCCCCCAGCTCTGCTGATCCTCCACTGCTCAGTCCTCTCTCTCCAGTCTTGTTCACCTTCCACTATAGCGTTCCCATGTTTCACACCATGTGTGCCGTTAGCTAGTTGCTCTACTTTAGTCCAGACCCCGCTCACCTTCCTACTGCTCCAGGCTGCACCCCAGAAGTTTCGTCTACACCAGATACTACCAGAACACCTACACATGAACCGGAAGTGACTGCTGATGATGTTATTCAGATTTCAACCTGCTGATTGGCTGTGTCCAATCACACACAGAGTTCTCTGTTTACAAAACACACAGAACTCTGGGCAGTGAACAGCGATCTGCCTGATTCTTCTCCCTGAAAAGCAGAAGGAGAAAAAACAGCGTGATCAGTAAGTGAAAGCAGCAGACATTCCACTTGGTAGGCCCACAGTTCACCCCTTCATTGCCCCTTGTGTCGTTAGTATAATGTCAGTTTACAGTATTATCATTGATCACTGTATTCGTGTCACTAGCGATGTCCGTGTCAGTTAGTGACCCTCCCAGATAGCGTCTGTTAGTGCCAGATTGGCCGCCACACTGTCACAGTCACGCTATAAGTCGCTGATCACCGCCATTACTAGTATAGTGTCATAGCTGTGTAAATATCATGTATATATCCCCTAGTTTGTAAACGCTATAACTTTCGCACAAACCATTCAATATACACTTATTGGGATTTTTTTTTTTTACCAAAGACGTAGCACAATACATTTTGGGCTAAATTTGTGAAGAAATTTGATTTTGTTGGATATGTTTTTTAACAGAAAGTAGAATTTTTATTTTTTTTTTTATAGTTTTGGTCGTTTGTCTATATAATAAAAATTAAAAAACACAGTGGAGATCAAATACCACCAAGAGAAAGCTCGATTTTATGTGAAAAAAAAAATGATATACATTTCATTTGGGTACAGTGTTGCATGACCCCGCAATTACCAGTTAAAAGTATCACTGTGCCGAAAATGAGGTCTTGAAGGGGGTAAAACATACCGGAGGTCAAGTGGTTAAGTATGCAGGTAGTAAATATAAGATGGAAATGTGATGCATGTCCATTCATTTCTTCAGTTGGTATGAATTCGGTAACTTGAAGTTTTTTTTTGTTTTTTGTTTTTTTACAGGTCTCCTGGAAGTAGACACCTCAAGCTGGAGCCATGAGTGCCCCCAAACAATGGGACATCAGCAAGACCTTGGCCATTGCCAGTTTATTCAATTTCTTCCACAATATTGGAAATTTCTGTGTTTTTCCCTTTTTAACCATCTTCTTCCGACACTTCGGACTAAGCCCCCCACTGGTGGGCATTATAATGGGGGCAAAACACATCGTCTTTGCTCTCTGGGCTCCGTTTTGCTCTTTTGTGGCCAAGACCAACAGCAAGAGAAGGTTCATCATTATTTCTTCTTTGCTTTTTTCGGCGGCGGCTAGCGGAGTCCTCACCTTTTTCCCACCGCTGCAGAAGGACATGGTCCTCAAGTTCTGCAACGTTAGTCTCTCGGGGACAAACAGACAGACTATGCCGGGTGCCATGGACATTGAATTGTTCGGACCTGAGGACAACGGCAGTTTTGTGTTGCCTGAACCTCCCCAGATAACTACAATGGCATCGGTCATGTTTACAAGTCTTAGCAATGCAGCCTCCATGGAAACCAAAATTACTCCTAAAGCCTTAAAGAATGTACATGCTGAGACTCCTCGTAACCCAGATTTATCCATCCTTTTAAAAACTGCCATCACCCCCGAAAAACTGCCTAAAACAGATGCTTCTAAAAGGTATATCAAGCCAAAAGGTAGAATCACCACCAGCAAGCAATCTACAGTCGCCCCAGAGCATAGGACCCATTTAAGTGATGCAGTTATGAGGACCTCTTTAGCACAGGAACCTAAAGATGACAGTACTCGTTCCATTACTTTCCAATCACAAACTGAAGCTTTCAACCACGATGTGCCAAAGAAAAGAGACCTTGCCAAAAAGGCTACCCAACCCGAGCACTTTCTGATTGAACATAAGATATTCCTGGTTGTTCTGGGAATTGTACTTATTTGGGAAATTGTCGCTTCACCTCTGGAGTGGACAGCAGACGACAGCGTTTATGAATACCTTGACTTTGTGGATGCCACAGATCGGCACGAGAAGATCTGGATCTGGCGTTACTTGGGGGCTTGCCTCGGATCCTTCTCCATTGTATTTGTGATAGATAACGTCAAGTGTTTCTTGATCCCCGGCCTACCCAGATTCTACCTCCACTTTTATAGCTACTCTACCTTTATGATTATCACTCTTCTGTTGAGCACGCTGTATCCCATACATGTCTCGAAGAAAACGGAACACGCAAGCAAGACCATAAAAGCTTTGGGCCTCATGGTAAGTGACGGCCGTATCATCTTGATTTCGGTGACTGTATTTTTGATGGGTGCCGCGAGGTCCACCGCTGCCAATTTCCTATTTTGGAAGATGCAGGATATGGGGAGCTCTGAACTTTACATGGGGCTTTCTGTGGTCCTCGCCCTAGTTTCTGAAATGATCTTGTATATTTTTAAAGGCAAACTTATGAGGTCCTTGTCCTTCAAGTGGATGGTGGCTCTTGGCCTCCTCTGCCAAGCAGTAGAGTTTTTGTATTATTCCTTTCTGTGGGCACCTTGGGCTGTGTTACCTATTCAGTTGTCAAGCGCCTTCAGCAACGGTGTTCTTTTATGGGCCATCAAATCACAAATCGATGACGTGGCCACGCCAGGAATGGAGAGGTCCATCCAGCTCGTCCTGCACTGCTTATCCCACCACTTCGGAGCTAGCTTAGGCAGCTTTGCCAGCGGTTTCGTCATCAGCAGTTTCAGCCTAGCCATTCTCTTCCAGTCCTGCTGTGTAATGTTACTGACCTGGCTGTTGATGTTTTTGGTCATCCAACCCAAGCTTCCTCAAATCAAGAAGATCAACTACTCACGGCTTCTCGCCCCCGACAACAGTGACATGAGCGACTCCGAGGACGAGCAGGAAAGAGACTGGCTGGTCAAGGCCATGAAAGATGACAGTAAAATATGGTAGCCCTGGACGTTGGCTGTAATCCATGACCAATACTTGACGTATCTAGGATCCAAGCCTGGAAATATCGGAACTTCTCCAATCCAAGCAGTTCATTTCTCATCCATGGGACTCATAGAACTTGTTCTGCACCCCATATTTCCTGTACTGGTATAGTATGGGAAATGCCAGGCAAGGACAAGGGACCACTTGTTGAGAAGAAATTCTCTCTATAGTGCAATTCCAAAAAAAAACGAAGAGAAAAGTTTACTCCAGAAAGTTGACACTCCTGGGCCAGAGGCCCATATTGTTAGAGCCCTGCTGATGTCATGAAGAAAAAAAAAAAAAAGACTCAGAATTTTAGAACAATATTTATAATCTGCTTTAATGGCTTTTAATGCAAATGAGATAATATATTCTTTAAATTACACGTGTTCTGTCATAATTTTAAATCAAATCCAAGAACCAGCTAAAAAATACATATGGGGTTGCTGATTTACCTGCCCTAGGTTCTATATTTCTGTCCATCCAGTCCTGAGAGCAGTGGCGTCACTAGGGGGTGGCTTTTGGGGCTATAGCCCCGAATCTGGAGCCCATAGCCCCGAGTCTCTGCAGGGGTCCCCAAGGGGAGGGGAGGCTCTCTGGGGACCCTGATGTAAGTGGGGGGCTCTCTGGGGACCCTGATTTAAGGGGGAGGCTCTCTGGGGACCCTGATGTAAGTGGGGGGCTCTCTGGGGACCCTGATTTAAGGGGGAGGCTCTCTGGGGACCCTGATTTAAGGGGGAGGCTCTCTGAGGACCCTAATGTAAGGGGGGCTCTTGGCGGACCCTGATTCAAGAGGGAGGCTCTCTGGGGACCCTGATTTATTGGGGAGGCTCTCTGGGGACCCTGATGTAAGGGGGGGGCTCTCTGGGGATATATACACACACACACACACACACACACACCTATATTATATACAAGTGTATGCCCGCCCAAGCGTATGACTTTCTTTACTACGCTGCTATGGGCTCTAGCCCCAGATCTTTTGTAGACCTAGCAACGCCCCTGCCTGAGAGTAATCACTTCCAGCCCCGCCTATTGTAGAAAAATGGCCGACCAGGAGTACTGGTATTTTAGGTGGACGCTATAGAACGTCCTCAAGGCGCGCGCCTTTCACCCGCTGTGTCCACCAAACAGATCGTTGTACCGGGCTAGCCCTGGTACCATGTGATCGCTGTGACCAATCGCAGCAATCACATGTCAGTTGTACACAACGAATGGCTTTCATTTATAGCCATTCATTGTGTACTATTTTGATGATCTCTGTGATTGGTCACAATGATCACATGCTACAGACAGGGCCAATCAGAGTGCACCTGTACCGTGTGATAGCTGTGACTAATCACAGCTATCACATTAGTACACACTGGTAATGAATTGATGCCATTCATAAAAATGTTTGCTTATAACAGTGATTATCACAGTTATAAGCAATCATAGTGTAAAAAAAAAAAAAGAAATCCTGACCCCCTCCCCAGAGTAGTACAGTGTCACTATGGTAACACTACACTGATCTGGTCACAGTATAAAAACAAAAAAAAACTGTACTGTTACCAGTCAGTATCCCTGATCACCGCAACACCAGTCATATGATGATGCTGTACTGCTCTGGTGACAGTATGTAAAAAAAATTTGAAAAAAAAAAGGTTTAGTTTATTTTCCAAAAAAATTGTGACAAAAAAAAAATCAGTGGTGCACCAAAATTAAAATTCTGGTGCAGAAACTGAAAATTCAGGATGTACTTTGCCGAAAACTGAAACCAAAATGGACAGTTTAAAAAAAAAATTATATATTTTTATATATAATTGTATTATATTCTACTTTTTTAATGAATATCATGAATTTAAACAAATGGGAATATGTTCTGCCATTATCGGCACCTTTTTCGGCCGCTAGGCTTCATTTACACAGAGCAGTTTTTGTAGCGCTTTTGCATTAAAAAAAAAAAAAAGTGCGAGAAAAGCTCTAGAAAAATGCATCCCTTTAAATCAGGGGGTCTTCAAACTACGGCCCTCCAGTTGTTCAGAAACTACAATTCCCATCATGCCCAGTCATGTCTGTGAATGTCAGAGTTTTGCAATGCCTCGTGGGATGTGTAGTTCTGCAACAGCTGGAGGGCCTTAGTTTGACGATCCCTGCTTTAAATTCTATGTATGTCTTCACAGTGGTCCGTTGCGGTGTTAAAAATCCTGCTTGACGCATTTTTGGTGCATATTTGGTCAGATAAAAAAAAAAAAACGCACATCCCCATTGAAATACGTTGAAAACGCTGCAAAAACGCATCCATGTTGCATTTTTGATGCGTTCTTTTTGGTCACATGACCTATGAAAAAACGCAGCAAAATTGCACTCGTTTTTCAGGGGCCGTTGTCAGCACCTTTTTGTTCTAATCGGCAAAATGCCAATTACCCTTTTTTTGTCTCATAACGTTTGTTGTTCGATATATCGGTGCATCCCTTAAAAAAAAAAAAAAACAACTTAAAAAAACTCGCCAGGCCTCTTACTAAATACCTTGGACTGTCTACTTTCCAAAAAAGGGGTTTATTTGGGGGGTATTCGTACTGTTCTGACATTTCAGAGCCTCAAGAAATGAGATCAGCCGTCAGTACATCAGGATTGATCAATGCTCTAGATTCTGTGTGCGCCAATTTTAGTAAATACCCCCCCCATGCATGTGTGGTGTGTGCACTAACGCTCGCTTCACACCTATGCGCTTTTTGTTGCTTTTTTTTTTTTTTTTTTGCAGAAACGCACTACAGTGTGCATTTAACATGGTTTTCCTATGGGACATCGATTCAGCTGTGCCAGGAGCGCACGCCCTGCGCGGCTCCCGATGACCTGCGCCTAAGAGAAAGCTTTTTCAGATCATGTGACAGCCAATCATGGCGGTCACGTGGTCTTGAGCCCCGCCTCCCAGCAACCTAAACCTCTTAAAGGGCTGGGAGGCGTCAGCGCGAGGAGGTTACTCCACCCAACAACACATTAAAATAAATAAAAAAAACACGTACAATATGCAAAATGCAAAACATTTAAAAAAACGCCAGAAAAATGCATCAAAAGCGCAAAAAGCGCTGAAGAAAAGGATCAAAAGAAAACTGCATATGTTCTCCAATAATCTACCACAAACTATATGAGCCTCAAATACTTTCCTGATGTGTTACAATAAACAGCAACAGTATCATTTTTTTTTATCATTAAAAATGCACCCAGTGACTTTGACTAGCCTGAGACAATGTCTCTGCTGCAGGCAGGAGGAGGCATTTCCTCAGTCTCCCCTCCCCCAATGATCAGACTGTACATTGTAACTTTGTAGAAGGAGGAGGAGTCATTTCCTCAGTCTCCCCTCCCCCCCAGTGATCAGACTGTACATTGTAACTTTGTAGAAGGAGGAGGAGTCATTTCCTTAGTCTCCCCTCCCCCCCAGTGATCAGACTGTACATTGTAACTTTGTAGAAGGAGAAGGAGTCATTTCCTTAGTCTCCCCCCCCCCAGTGATCAGACTGTACATTGTAACTTTGTAGAAGGAGGAGGAGTCATTTCCTTAGTCCCCCCCCAGTGATCAGACTGTACATTGTAACTTTGTAGAAGGAGGAGGAGTCATTTCCTTAGTCTCCCCTCCCCCCCCAGTGATCAGACTGTACATTGTAACTTTGTAGAAGGAGGAGGAGTCATTTCCTTAGTCTCCCCCCCCAGTGATCAGACTGTACATTGTAACTTTGTAGAAGGAGGAGGAGTCATTTCCTTAGTCTCCCCTCCCCCAGTGATCAGACTGTACATTGTAACTTTGTAGAAGGAGGAGGAGTCATTTCCTTAGTCTCCCCCCCCCCCAGTGATCAGACTGTACATTGTAACTTTGTAGAAGGAGGAGGAGTCATTTCCTTAGTCTCCCCTCCCCCCCCAGTGATCAGACTGTACATTGTAACTTTGTAGAAGGAGGAGGAGTCATTTCCTTAGTCTCCCCCCCCCCCCCAGTGATCAGACTGTACATTGTAACTTTGTAGAAGGAGGAGGAGTCATTTCCTTAGTCTCCCCTCCCCCCCCAGTGATCAGACTGTACATTGTAACTTTGTAGAAGGAGGAGGAGTCATTTCCTTAGTCTCCCCTCCCCCCCCAGTGATCAGACTGTACATTGTAACTTTGTAGAAGGAGAAGGAGTCATTTCCTTAGTCTCCCCCCCCCCCCCCAGTGATCAGACTGTACATTGTAACTTTGTAGAAGGAGGAGGAGTCATTTCCTTAGTCCCCCCCCAGTGATCAGACTGTACATTGTAACTTTGTAGAAGGAGGAGGAGTCATTTCCTTAGTCTCCCCTCCCCCCCCAGTGATCAGACTGTACATTGTAACTTTGTAGAAGGAGGAGGAGTCATTTCCTTAGTCTCCCCTCCCCCCCCCAGTGATCAGACTGTACATTGTAACTTTGTAGAAGGAGGAGGAGTCATTTCCTTAGTCTCCCCTCCCCCCCCAGTGATCAGACTGTACATTGTAACTTTGTAGAAGGAGGAGGAGTCATTTCCTTAGTCTCCCCCCCCCCAGTGATCAGACTGTACATTGTAACTTTGTAGAAGGAGGAGGAGTCATTTCCTTAGTCTCCCCTCCCCCCCCCCCCAGTGATCAGACTGTACATTGTAACTTTGTAGAAGGAGGAGGAGTCATTTCCTCAGTCTCCCTTAGTCTCGGGATTTCCATGAATGTGTCATCTCTAAACCGGCATCTCAGTCCAGGAAGTGGATGGGAGACGTCGGTTTTGGCTCCTCCTATTCCGGCTTCATTATCTGCAATGAAGATGAACTCCATGTTATAAAAATAAAGAGGTTCTATAAATACAGATTCTGCCATTTCCACTTTGTGACTAGTGAGGGGAAAAAAGTATTTGATCGGCTGCTGACAAAGAAACGATCCGTCTGTAATTTTATTGGTCGGTTTATTATAACAGTGAGAGACAAAATAACAACAAAAATATCCAGAAAAACACATTTCAAAAAAGTTATAAATTAATTTGCATTTTAATGAGTGAAATAAGTATTTGACCCCTTCACAAAACATGACTTAGTAGTTGGTGGAGAAACCCTTGTTGGCGATCACAGAGGTCAGACGCTTCTTGGAGTTGGCCTCCAGGTTCGCACACATCTCAGGAGGGATTTTGTCCTCTTCGCAGATCATCTATAAGGCATTAAAGCGAAGCTCCACCCAAAAAATGGAACATCTGCTTTATGTGACGGAGACCCCCTGACATGCCACATTTGGCATTCCTTTTTTTTGGGGGGGGGTTATCCAGTTATTAACCACTTAAGGACCAGCCTCGTTTTGAGATTTTGGTGTTTACATGTTTAAAACAGTTTTTGTTTTTTTTTTTGCTAGAAAATTACTTAGAACCCCCAAACATTATATATTGTTTTTTTTTTCTAACACCCTAGAGAATAAAATGGCGGTCGTTGCAATAGTTTTTTTCACACCGTATTTGCGCAGCGGTCTTACAAGCGCACTTTTTTTGAATAAAAAAATAAGACAACAGTAAAGTTAGCCCAATTTTTTTTGTTCTATTGTGAAAGATAATGTTGCGCCGAGTAAATTGATAGCCCACATGTCACGCTTCAAAATTGCGCCCGCTCGTGGAATGGCGTCAAACTTTTACCCTCCAAAAATCTCCATAGAAAAAATTCTACAGGTTGCATGTTTTGCGTTACAGAGGAGGTCTAGGGCTAGAATTATTGCTCTCGCTCTAACGATTGCGGCGATACCTCACATGTGTGGTTTGACCACCGTTTTCATATGCGGACGCTACTCACGTATGCGTTCACTTCTGCGCACGAGCTCGGCGGGACGGGGCGTTTTAAAAAAAAAAAAAATTTCTTATTTATTTTACATGATTTTATTTATTTTTACACTGCTTTAAAAAAAAAAAATTGGGGTCACTTTTATTCCTATTACATGGAATGTAAACATCCCTTGTAATAGAAAAAAAACATGACAGGTCCGATTAAATATGAGATCTGGGGGGTCAAAAAGTTCTCAGATCTCATATTTGGACTTAAATGCAATTTAAAAAAAAAAAATTGTCATTTGAAAAAATGACATTGAAAAAATGTGCCTTTAAGACGTATGGGCGGAGCTGACGTTATGACGTCACTTCCGCCCTGCTATGATATAGAGACGGGTGGGGAGCCATCTTCCTCTCACTCGTCTCCATACCAAGGAAGGAGACAGACGCGATCGCCTCCGCCGCTGCCGACAGCTCCGGTAAGTGGCAGAGGGCACCGGATCGCGGCGGGAGGGGAGGGGGGGGGGCCCTCTCCCGCCACCGATAAAAGTGATCTCGCGGCGAATTCGCCGCAGAGACCGCTTTTATCTAGTAGCCGGCCGAACAGCTAGCTGCTGCCATAACAACGATATCCCAAAGTAGGGACGTACATCGCGTGTGCCGGTCGGCAAGTGGTTAAGGGCACCCGGCTTCCACTTCCTCCACTGGCTCTGTGGCGCTAGGATGAAGTTCACCTCTCCCCCCCCTCCTTCCCTGCAATCTTCTGGGACACGTCACAGGTCCCAGAAGATTGCCCCAGCCATTCGCATGGCGCGTGAAGCCACAGACAGGCACCCACAAAATGAAGGCACCTCGGAGAGGAGCGGGGCTTCGCTCCCCCGCATCGCTGGACTGTGGGACAGGCGAGTGTCCTAATATTAAAAGTCAGCAGCTACACTTTTTTGTAGCTGCTGACTTTTAAATGGGTGGAGCTCCACTTTAAGGTTTCCAGGCCGGAGTTTGGTGAGTCGAAACTTCAGCTCCCTCCTCATATTTTCTATGGGATTAAGGTCTGGAGACTGGCTTGGCCACTCAAGGATCTTATTGTGCTTCTTCTTGAGCCACTCCTTTGTTGCCTTGGTCGTGTGTTTTGGGTCATTGTCATGCTGGAAGACCCATCCACTACCCATTTTCAATGCCTTGGCTGAGGGAAGGAGGTTCTCACCCAAGATTTGGTGGTACATTGCCCCGTCCATCGTCCCTTTTGAAGCGGTGAAGTTGTCCTGTCCCCAGTGAGCCCATCCCCCACATAGTTAGAACACATCCAGGGAACACAGTTAACCCTTTAATCGCTCTTGATGTTAACCCCTTCCCTGCCAGTGTCAGTTATACAGTGACAGTGCGTTGTTTTTTTTAGCACTGATCACTGTATTGGTGTCACTGGTCCCCAAAATGTGTCACTTAGCGTCAGATTTGTCCGCCGCAATGTCCCGCTAAAAATCGCTGATCACCGCCATTACCTGTAAAAACAATTAAAACATTTTAAGTCCCTACATCTATCCTTTATTTTGTGGACGCGATAACTTTTGTGCAAACCAATCAATGTACACTTATTGCGATTTTTTTTTATTTTTTTATTTTTTTTTTACCAAAAATCGCTTGGGCTTATCGTTTCCACCAGCTCGCCTAAGAAAGGATCGGACGGTGCCGTCAGCTGGTCATAGAGGCGATATAAGTGTAGATCGGCTTTGATTGTCTCTATGGCCTTGGAGGACCGGAGTAAAGTCATGACGTCACTTCCGGTCTACAGTGGAAGTAAACTATTTATTTATTTTTATTTTTTTTTTTAAAGCAAAAGGTCTTTTTGACCCCAGATCTCTCCATAAAGAGGACCTGTCACGCCCTATTCCTATTACTAGGGATGTTTACATTCCTGGTAATATGAATAAAAGTATTTAACCACTAGAGATCCACGCTGTAGCCGTCATTCGGCTATAGCGCGGATCTCTAGTGGTTAAATACTTTTACTGCTTTGACCTGCTTTGCCGGGACGACGTCCATTGACGTCGTCCCGTGCACGAGCGGGGTGCGCGCGGCGCGCTCTGTGTTCGGCGAGTCTATGGGACTTGCCTGATCACAGATCGGTGTAAGGGGTCGAACCTGACCCCTTACCACATGATCAGCTGTCAGCCAATGACAGCTGATCATGTGATGTCAACAGAGCTGGTAATTGGCTATTTTTTCTCCTCGCGCTGACAGCGTGGGGAGGAAAAAAAAGCCGAACACCGGCGGCCGTGAAAGGGACATCAGTGCCACCTATCGGTGCCCTTCGGTGTCACCTACCAGTGCCCATCAGTGCCGCCCATCACTGCCACCTATCAGTGGTACCTATCAGTGCCACCCATCAGGGCCCATCAGTGGCCATCAGTACCGCCTTATCTGTCCCCATCTGTGCCGCCTTATCTGTGCCTATCAGTGCTGCCTTAACTGTGCCCATCAGTGCTGCCTTAACTGTGCCCATCAGTGCTGCCTTAACTGTGCACATCAGTGCTGCCTTAACTCTGCCCATCAGTGCCGCCTTAACTGTGCCCATCAGTGCTGCCTTAACTGTGCCCATCAGTGCTGCCTTAACTGTGCACATCAGTGCTGCCTTAACTCTGCCCATCAGTGCCGCCTTAACTGTGCCCATCAGTGCTGCCTTAACTGTGCACATCAGTGCTGCCTTAACTGTGCACATCAGTGCTGCCTTAACTCTGCCCATCAGTGCCGCCTTAACTGTGCCCATCAGTGCTGCCTTAACTGTGCACATCAGTGCTGCCTTAACTCTGCCCATCAGTGCCGCCTTAACTGTGCCCATCAGTGCTGCCTTAACTGTGCCCATCAGTGCTGCCTTAACTCTGCCCATCAGTGCCGCCTTAACTGTGCCCATCAGTGCTGCCTTAACTGTGCCCATCAGTGCCGCCTTAACTCTGCCCATCAGTGCCGCCTTAACTGTGCCCATCAGTGCCGCCTTAACTGTGCCTATCCGTGCCAATCAGTGCCGCCTCATCAGCGCATATCAATGAAGGAGAAAAATTACCTGTTTGCAAAATTTTATAACAAACTATAAAACATGATTTTTTTTTTTTCAAAATTTTCCATCTTTTTTCGTTTGTTTAGCAAAAAATATCCCCTACACTTAGAGGCTCCTCTCTTCTTTTTTATACTGCAGTTGTAACATGATGCTACTCTTAAATCAAGACATCGCTTGTATATCAAGGTAAAATGTATTAAAACATTTTGCTTATCTTGCAAAACGCTCTCAAACCAAGGTTTTACTGTGTGCGTGTGTGTATATATATATATATATATATATTACACTATTTTTTTTTTAAATAATTATATTCATTAAAAAAAAAAATTTCCAAACAAACTGCTTTTGAAAACCGCTGCGCAAATACCATGTGGCATAAAAAATTTCAACAATCGCCATTTTATTCCCTTGGGGTCTCTGCTAAAATTATATATATATAAATAAATAAATAAATAAAATGTATGGAGGTTAGAAGTAATTTTCTAGCAAAAAAAAATTGTAACCAAAAAGTGCCAGAAAAAGGGCTTGGTCTTCAAGTGCGTTAATGAGTGACGCAACGCACAAGAAGGGCGAAGTTTGAATGTTCGGGTCCTTTAAGACTAGGGTAAGCGTTTGTTACCCCAACACTTCATATTCCTGATGTGTGGCTGCTGTACGATGTACTTGTATGAGGAAGTCTCCTGTTCTCTTTGTATTGCTTCCTTTATGTGACATCCCTGGTGTTTTCTGTCAGTCTATTTCCTATTAAAAACTGACCACACTAAGCATGAAAGCACAGCGTGGTCAGTTCTCTAGCTATGCTGAGAACTCAGTGTGCTCTCCTCCAATGATCAGACTTGTCCTGACACGCCTCCCACTGCACAGCCATTCACTGGGAAGTTCAGTGCGCTGCTGCTTCCCCTCCCCCCAGCTCAGAACAGAGGGGATGTGATCACTTGTGAGAAAAAGGGGAAAAAAAGGGTATTTATAATGTATGTTTATATCTATACAAAAAGGTTCATTTCTATTTTAAACTGAATGGGTTGTTTTACAAAGCGGATCGTTTACAATCACTTTAAAGGTTTTACTTTTTACAAACCTTGGAAGGATCAGTTGTATCTAATAGGGATCACTGAGGAACATGTCAGAACATTCCGTGATTCCGCCCACCGCTTTCAGATCATCGTATAAATGGCTAGTCGAAGGTTTCTCACTCCGCAAACCTTCCTTGTCTCTGTGCAGTCTGTGAGTAATTACTTAGAGAGGACACTAGAGGTCACCCACGCACATCCTCCTCCTCCTCCTCCTCCAGCATCTGGTCCTCTTCAGCATCCCTCTGCATCTCCACTGATGAATCTCCAATGGTTTGTGAGCTTCCAGGCGAGTGTCATCGCTGCCTCCCTCCTCCTCCTCCTCCTCCCTCCTACGTCTGCCTCTTATTCACTCTCTCCCTGTGCCATGTAGTTATTCTTCTCCCTCCTCCAGCCAATGCCTCATCCAGGGGAGCTCCACGTACACGCCTAGAGCCAGCCGGGGGGACCTTTCCAAGCCATGACGATGGAGAAGGAACGCAGGGCGTCCAAGCAGTACGGATCTCTGGAATCCACCGTGTGGAAACCCACCGAACAAGCTACAGGTAGGTGCCTGCATAGGTGGAGGACTCCCGGCATCCTCAAGCCCCGTGCTTGCTGTCACCCATTCATACCTTCACGAGTACTGCGTACGAAGCGCGTGGAATTGGCGAGACTTCTATTGATCGCTCTCCACTATATCCAAAATACGAATTGATAAAATCGAGATTAGATAAAATGTATTGGGTCGTCTTCAAACTATGACAAGTTTCTGCAGATTCGTGTACAGTATATACATGGGTATCTACCGTTCGTTCTATCAATCGATCTATCACCAAGCCCCATTGATAATGAAAAAGTCAATTTTTGCTACTTTGTATAAAAAGTTTACACTCTCAAAGTGTTACCAATTATGTACTATATCTATCTATCTTATCTTATCTTATCTTATCTATCTATCTTATCTTATCTTATCCTATCTTATCTTATCTTATCTTATCCTATCTATCTTATCTTATCTTATCTATCTATCTATCTTATCCTATCTATCTTATCTTATCTTATCTTATCTTATCTTATCTTATCTATCTATCTATCTATCTATCTATCTATCTATCTATCTATCTATCTATCTATCTATCTATCTATCTATCTATCTTATCTATTTAGCTTATCTATCTATCATTTGATCTATCTATTGTTAGATCAAACAATAGATGAATCAAATAATAGATAGATAGATAGATTGAGCTATCTATTGATCTATCAATTGAGCTATCTATCTATCTACCTATCTACCTATCTATTGATCTATCAATTGATCTATCTATCTATCTATCTATCTATCTATCTATCTATCTATCTATCTATCTATCTATCTATCTATCTATCTATCTATCTTCTCTATCTATCTTCTCTATCTATCTTATCTATCTATCTATCTATCACTAAGCCTCTTGGATAATGAAAAAGTAAATTTTTGCTAACTTGTACAAAAAGCTCACACTCCCCAAATTAACCTCTTGAGCTCCGGAAGGTTTTACCCCCTCTTCGTGACCATTTTTTTGCTATTCAGCACTGCACTACATTGCCATTGCGCAGTCGTGCAACGCTGTACCCAAATGAAATTTATATCATTTTTTTTAAAAACACAAATAAAGCTTTCTTTTGGCGGTATTTGAACACCACTGTGTTTTCATTATATATACAAAAAAGACTGAAAATTTTAAAAAAATTTAAAAAATATATATATATTTTCTACTTTCTGTTATAAAACATATTCAATAAAATCAAAATTTCTTCAAAATTGAAAGCCAAAATGTATTGTATGTCGCAAGTGCTGGCAGTGATCGGGGGAGGGTCCGGCTAACATTGTATTTTTAGGGACACTCTATTATTGAGGACACTCTTACAGTTCTGATCAGGATACTGATTCATACAGACACTATACTAGTAAGGCTTCACGACATTTGTCCGTGATGTACTACGGCCGTGGGAAACCGCAGAACGCATCAAAATCGACATTTTTGCCACGTTTTCCAGTTTCTGGCGGCCAGCGATCAAAACAAGAGGAAGGTTGAGGGCAGTTGAAGCTCCTCTAACCGCAGCAGCTCCTAAGCGATGCTAACTTAAGTTTGGGAGCTGTGGTGTAAATGAAGCCTAATGGTGGTTCTAATGTGACTGATAGTGTGGCGGGCAATCTGGCGCTGACACTGGGTGGGAGAGAAACTAACTGACACTGGACTTCACTAGTGACACTAATACAGTGATCAGTGATAATACTGGACCCTGTACTGATGACACTGGCTGGGTGGCCGCGGTAATCAGGAGTGCAATCAAGGGGCTAACTGTGTGCCCAACAAGTGTATATGTGCTTATTTTACGCATTCATCATCTGTCTGGAGTCTCTTCTTGCCTTCATTTCTGAACAGTAACTGAAAGCAGAGAGAAATCCAGCCAGATCTCTGTGTTGTGTTTACCAAACACACGGATTTCTGTGCTGTGATTGGCCACAGCCAATCAGCAGGTTTACAGTCAAATTAATTAGCAGTAACCTGCTGATAAACTTATGCTGTGTCCAATCACAGCACAGGTCAGCAGGGGGTGCCACTAAACCAGGAAGTTTATTGCGACATGATTGCTTCCTTCCTCCCCCTCCTTCCTTGCCTTCCTTCCCTTCCTTCCTTGCCTTCCACCTTCCATTCCTCCCCTTCCCCAATTTCTTCCTTCCCTTCCCTACTTGATTTCTTATTTCCATTCCTTTCCTTCTTTCCTTTCCTTTCTTCCTTCTTTCCCTTCCTTCATTGATTTCTTCTTTCCCTTCCTTCATTGATTTCTTCTTTCCCTTCCTTCACTGGTTTCTTCTTTCCCTTCCTTCATTGATTTCTTCTTTCCCTTCCTTCCTTGATTTTTCCTTTCCTTTTCTTTTTCTTTTCCTTTTCCTTTCTTCCTTCTTTCCCTTATTTCTTCCTTTTCTTCCCTTGATTTCTTCTTTTCTTTTTTTTTATTCTCCCTTTCCCTTTCTACTTTTCTTCCTTTCCTACTTCTTTCCCTTACTTCCTCGATATCTTCCTTTCCTTAGTTCCTCAAATTGTTTTTTTTTCTTTTCCTTTCCTTCCTTGATTTCTTCTTTTCCTTTCTAGCTTCTTTCCCTTCCTTCCTGGATTTCTTCCTTTCCTTCATTCCTCGATTTCTTCTTTCCTTTCCTCTCCCTTTCTTCCTTCTTTCTCTTCCTTCCATCCGTGATTTCTACTTTTCTTTCTTCCTTCTTTCTCTTCCTTCCTCGATTTCTTCCTTTCCTTATTTCCTCAAATTTTTATTTTCTTTCCCTTTTCTTCCTAACATCCTTCTTTCCCTTCCTCGATTTCTTCTTTCCTTTCCTTTCTTCCCCTTCCTTCCTTCATTTCTACTTTTCTTCCTTCTTTCCCTTCCTTCCTCGATTTCTTCCTTTCCTTCCTCTCTCAAATTCTTCTTCTTTCTTTCCCTTTCGTTCCTTGACTTCTTCTTTTCTTCCTTTCTTTTTTCTTTCTTTTTTTTTTCTTCCTTCATTCCCCTCCTTCCTTCTTTGGTTTATTCCTTCTTTCCCTTCCTTGATTTCTTCCTTCCTACCTCGATTTCTTTCCTTCCTTCCATTTCTTTTCCTCCCTTGCTACACCATGCATTCCTTCCTTCCTCCCTTGCTTTGTACACCGTGCAT
Source organism: Aquarana catesbeiana (assembly GCF_042186555.1). Classification (NCBI taxonomy): domain Eukaryota; kingdom Metazoa; phylum Chordata; class Amphibia; order Anura; family Ranidae; genus Aquarana; species Aquarana catesbeiana. The sequence continues at coordinate 240,990,448 of NC_133335.1, forward strand.
TCCTTCCTTCCTTCCTCTCTCCACCATGCATTCCTTCCTCCCTTGCTTTGTACACCGTGCATTCCTTCCTTCCTTCCTCTCTCCACCATGCATTCCTTCTTTCCTTGCTTTGTACACCATGCATTCCTTCCTCCTTTGCTTTGTACACCATGCATTCCTTCCTCCTTTGCTTTGTACACCGTGCATTCCTTCCTTCCTTCCTCTCTCCACCATGCATTCCTTCTTTCCTTGCTTTGTACACCATGCATTCCTTCCTCCTTTGCTTTGTACACCATGCATTCCTTCCTCCCTTGCTTTGTACACCATGCATTCCTTCCTTCTCTGCTTTTTACACCATGCATTCCTTCCTTCCTTGCTTTGTATACCATGCATTCCTTCTTTCCTCCCTTCCTTTGTACACCATGCATTCCTTCCTTCCTTCCTCTCTCCACCGTGCATACCTTCCTTCCTTCCTCTCTCCACCGTGCATTCCTTCCTTCCTTTCTTTGTACACCATGCATTCCTTCCTCTCTCCACCGTGCATTCCTTCCTTCCTTGCTTTGTACACCATGCATTCCTTCCTTCCTTGCTTTGTACACCATGCATTCCTTCCTCCCTTGCTTTGTACACCATGCATTCCTTCCTTCTCTGCTTTTTACACCATGCATTCCTTCCTTCCTTGCTTTGTATACCATGCATTCCTTCTTTCCTCCCTTCCTTTGTACACCATGCATTCCTTCCTTCCTTCCTTGCTTTGTACACCATGCATTCCTTCCTTCCTTCCTTGCTTTGTACACCATGCGTTCCTTCCTTCCTCTCTCCACCATGCATTCCTTCCTTCCTTTCTTTGTACTCCATGCATTCCTTCCTTCCTTGCTTTGTACACCATGCATTCCTTCCTTCCTTCCTTGCTTTGTACACCATGCATTCCTTCCTTCCTTGCTTAGTACACCATGCATTTCTTCCTTCCTCCCTTGCTTTTTACACCATGCATTCCTTCCTTCCTCTCTCCACCGTGCATTCCTTCCTTCCTTCCTCTCTCCACCGTGCATTCCTTCCTTCCTTGCTTTGTACACCATGCATTCCTTCCTTCCTTTCTTTGTACACCATGCATTCCTTCCTTCCTTTCTTTGTACACCATGCATTCCTTCCTTCCTTGCTTTGTACACCATGCATTCCTTCCTTCCTTGCTTTGTACATCATGCATTCCTTCCTTCCTCTCTCCACCATGCATTCCTTCCTCCCTTGCCTTGTACACCATGCATTCCTTCCTTCTCTGCTTTTTACACCATACATTCCTTCCTTCCTTGCTTTGTATACCATGCATTCCTTCCTTCCTCCCTTCCTTTGTACACCATGCATTCCTTCCTTCCTTGCTTTGTACACCATGCATTCCTTCCTTCCTTCCTCTCTCCACCATGCATTCCTTCCTTCCTTCCTTGCTTTGTACACCATGCATTCCTTCCTTCCTTCCTTGCTTTGTACACCATGCGTTCCTTCCTTCCTCTCTCCACCATGCATTCCTTCCTTCCTTGCTTTGTACACCATGCATTCCTTCCTTCCTTGCTTTGTACACCATGCATTCCTTCCTTCCTTCCTTGCTTTGTACACCATGCATTCCTTCCTTCCTTCCTTGCTTTGTACACCATGCATTCCTTCCTTCCTTCCTTGCTTTGTACACCATGCGTTCCTTCCTTCCTCTCTCCACCATGCATTCCTTCCTTCCTTTCTTTGTACTCCATGCATTCCTTCCTTCCTTGCTTTGTACACCATTCCTTCCTTCCTTCCTTGCTTTGTACACCATGCGTTCCTTCCTTCCTCTCTCCACCATGCATTCCTTCCTTCCTTCCTTGCTTTGTACACCATGCATTCCTTCCTTCCTTGCTTTGTACACCATGCATTCCTTCCTTCCTTCCTTGCTTTGTACACCATGCATTCCTTCCTTCCTTGCTTTGTACACCATGCGTTCCTTCCTTCCTTCCTCTCTCCACCATGCATTCCTTCCTCCCTTGCTTTGTACACCGTGCATTCCTTCCTTCCTTCCTCTCTCCACCGTGCATACCTTCCTTCCTTCCTCTCTCCACCGTGCATTCCTTCATTCCTTTCTTTGTACACCATACTCTCTGTTGACACCCCCCTCCCATCCCCGCCAGGCGCATTGAGGTTGGCGTTCTTTGTATTGTGCGGCTCTGCGAGTTTCCTTCATTCATAAAAAGGCTCCTCGGCGCTGGTCAGGTGGCCGTTCCATTGATGGAATTGTCACACGTCGGGGGGTTTAACCCTGTGCTGCAGTGTCTGGTGACGGAGACGGGGGACGCCCTCTGCAGAAATACTTATCTAGTGGGTGGATGTCGCCAGCGACGCTCATCTGATCTGTGTGCTGATATGTAAACCCGATCACTAAAATCTCAGCTCCGCGTCATTTTTAATTGCTTTTAAAATCTGCAGCTTTCATTAAAATAATTTCTGGTGATCCCGCCATGGAAGTCCTTATTCAGGCACTTCCTGTTATAGGATGACGACGCTCTGTCCCTGTCATACATTTGTTCCTTGTCACCCTGTCACAGGCTGGAGACTACAAGCAGCCATACTGACACACATTGCACAGACGTGGTCACTGTTGTCACCATCGGGAACCCCGCCCTGAGAAAAGCCGCGCATCCAGCGCCGGAAAAATAGCTGCAAAGAGGATGCAGGAGATCAGCAGCAGCAAAGGCTGAATTCCGGGGATACGGAGCCGGTGAAATCTTGTAGAAGATGCTCTAGCAATGGACTGGAGTGTCTTCTTGCAAGATTTGGTCTGCACTGCATTCCCCGGGAAGAAGACGGGGGGTAAAGTTGTACAAATTCTATTTTATTACAAGTACATTTTACACCCGCTAACAGTAGGTGATGTGTAAGAACTACCAATCCCTGGTCCTTGCTGTGCTGTAATATAAGGTGAGACTCTGATCTAAGGGGGGGCTCCTATGTAACAGGGGACTCTGATGTAAGAGGGGACTCTGATCTAAGAGGAGACTCTGATCTAAGAGGAGATGCCCATGTAAGAGGGGACTCTGATCTAAGAAGAGATGCCCATGTAAGAGAGGACTCTGATCCAAGAGGAGATGCCCATGTAAGAGGGGACTCTGATCTAAGAGGAGATGCCCATGTAAGAGGGGACTCTGATCTAAGAGGAGATGTCCATGTAAGAGGGGACTCTGATCTAAGAGGATTGGCCCATGTAAGAGAGGACTCTGATCCAAGAGGAGATGCCCATGTAAGAGGGGACTCTGATCCAAGAGGAGAGGCCCATGTAAGAGGGGACTCTGATCTAAGAGGAGATGTCCATGTAAGAGGGGACTCTGATCTAAGAGGAGATGCCCATGTAAGAGGGGACTCTGATCCAAGAGGAGATGCCCATGTAAGAGGGGACTCTGATCTAAGAGGAGATGTCCATGTAAGAGGGGACTCTGATCTAAGAGGAGATGCCCATGTAAGAGGGGACTCTGATCTAAGAGGAGAGGCCCATGTAAGAGGGGACTCTGATCTAAGAGGAGATGTCCATGTAAGAGGGGACTCTGATCTAAGAGGAGATGCCCATGTAAAAGGGGACTCTGATCTAAGAGGAAATGCCCATGTAAGAGGGGACTCTGATCTAAGAGGAAATGCCCATGTAAGAGGGGACTCTGATCTAAGAGGAGATGTCCATGTAAGAGGGGACTCTGATCTAAGAGGAGATGTCCATGTAAGAGGGGACTCTGATCTAAGAGGAGACGCCCATGTAAAAGGGGACTCTGATCTAAGAGGAAATGCCCATGTAAGAGGAGACTCTGATCTAAGAGGAGATGTAAGAGGGGACTCTGATCTAAGAGGAGATGCCCATGTAAGAGGGGACTCTGATCTAAGAGGAGATGTCCATGTAAGAGGGGACTCTGATCTAAGAGGAGATGTCCATGTAAGAGGGGACTCTGATCTAAGAGGAGATGTCCATGTAAGAGGGGACTCTGATCTAAGAGGAGATGCCCATGTAAGAGGGGACTCTGATCTAAGAGGAGATGCCCATGTAAGAGGGGACTCTGATCTAAGAGGAGATGCCCATGTAAGAGGGGACTCTGATCTAAGAGGAGATGCCCATGTAAGAGAGGACTCTGATCTAAGAGGAGATGCCCATGTAAGAGGGGACTTTGATCCAAGAGGAGATGCCCATGTAAGAGGGGACTCTGATCTAAGAGGAAATGCCCATGTAAGAGGGGACTCTGATCTAAGAGGAAATGCCCATGTAAGAGGGGACTCTGATCTAAGAGGAGATGCCCATGTAAGAGGAGACTCTGATCTAAGAGGAGATGCCCATGTAAGAGGAGACTCTGATCTAAGAGGAGATGTCCATGTAAGAGGAGACTCTGATCTAAGAGGAGATGTCCATGTAAGAGGGGACTCTGATCTAAGAGAGAAGATGCGGGACTCCTATGTAATGAAGGTCTCTGATGTAAATGGGGACTTATGTAGGGGGGCACTCTGATGTAAAAGCTGACTCTGATATACAGGAGGGGACTCTGATTCAAGAGAAGACACTGATGTAAGTGGGGGCTCCAATGCAAGGGAGGACTTTGAGGTAAGGGGAAACTCTGATATAAGAGAGGACACTGATGTAAGGCTGGACTCTGATGTAAAAGCTGACTCTGATAATGGGGGAGGGGGGGTCTCAGATGTATAAGAGAAGACACTGATCTAAGAGGGGACTCTGATCTAAGGGGGGCTCCTATGTAATGGTGGACTCTGACGTAAGTGGGAGCTTATGTGGGGGGGAGGGGTCTGTCATGTAGGGGGGGGGGGGCTAATAGAGAGGACTCTGATGTAAGGGAGGACTCTGATGTAAGTGTACACAGATGATATACAGAACACCCCCCTAGAAATACAATATGGCCACCTGGAGGCGCTCTGTACACAGATGGTATAAAGGGTAACCTCTTCCCTCCCACCCCCTCCCCCAGAAATGTAATTTCCTGCTTGTGATTGGCTCACTGATTTCCCCAGAAGTCTGCACTAAGATACAAGTCAGATTTTGGGGCATCCCCTGCAACAAAAATGTCATTTTTGGTGAGATACAGATTGTCTGTCTCCGCTGCTGGAGGGCAAAATCATCGCAATCTTTGCAACAATGTAATGTGCGCAATATTTTTTTTTTTTATATATTTCCACTTGTCTATGAGAGTTCATTTGGAGCCAATGGGCGGCCTTTTGTTTTTTTAGGAAGGCTTCTTGTTTTTTCAGATTTTTTTTAAAGGAACATTTTTATAGTTTTTTTTTTTTAATTATTTTGCAAACATGAACACAAAAGGCGCAAAAGCATCCAGTGTTGTTTTTCTGAGGTCACATGACTTGTTTGGATGTAAAATAATAAAATCTTATTGAAGCGGCTGATGAAAATGATATCTCGGTACAGCGAACCAGTAATCCACGGGTGAGCAACCTGTGGGCCCTCCAGCTGTCGCAGAACTACAAGTCCCAGCATTCCCCAGCTTTTTGGAGTCCTGCTTGTATTGGGTCAGCCTTGCAATGCCTCATGGGACTTATGGTGCCACAACAGCTGGAGGGCCGCAGGTTGAGCGCCCATGCCTCAAACCCGTCTAGATTTCACAAACTTTCTCTTTTTTTTTTTTTTTAAGGTGACGATGTCATTTCCATGGCCGACTCTACGACCACCGTGGATGATATTGAAGATGAGCTGTTCAAGATTGAAAGGATCCGAGAGATCCTGGTGAGAAGAGAGTCGGAGCTGAGATACATGTGAGTAATAATCGGAGGTGATCTGTGATGAGCAAATATTCTCTAAATATTGGAGCCCTGGAATCTCCCTGATCTTTGTGTATTTCTCCCAGATCTGTGCAGTAATCCAGTGTGAGACTTCCTGTAATAAAGACTGCCCACTGCTGATCTCTCCTTGTGCAGGGTGACTGGTCTTGTCTCTGCCCCCTCCTGGGTGGAGCCTGCTGGGCCCCTCCTACAGTTCTGTTCTCTCTCTGCTTGTGCAGGGTGACTGGTCTTGTCTCCGCCCCCCTCCTGTAGTTTTCAGGCAGGTGGGTGGAGCCTGCTGGGCCCCTCCAACAGCTCTGCTCTCTCTGCTTGGCAAATAGGTAGCAGGGTGACTGGTCTTGTCTCCGCCCCCCTCCTGTAGTTTTTTGCAGGCAGCCTGCAGTGGGTGGAGCCTGCTGGGCCCCACCCACAGCTCTGCTCTCTGCTTGTGCAGGGTGACTGGTCTTGTCTCCGCTCCCTCCTGTAGTTTTCTGCAGACAGCCTGTAGTGGGTGGAGCCAAATGAGCCCCTCCCACAGCTCTGCTCTCTCTGCTTGAAGTTGTGCAGGGTGACTGGTCTTGTCTCCGCTCCCTCCTGGGTGGAGCCTGCTGGGCCCCTCCCACAGTTCTGCTCTCTCTCTGCTTGTGCAGGGTGACTGGTCTTGTCTCCGCCCCCCTCCTGTAGTTTTCTGCAGGCATCCTGTAGTGGGTGGAGCCTGCTGAGCCCCTCCCACAGCTCTGCTCTCTCTGCTTGTGCGGGGTGACTGGTCTTTTCTCCGCCCCCCTCCTGTAGTTTTCTGCAGGCAGCCTGTAGTGGGTGGTGCCTACTGGGCCCCTCCCACAGCTCTGCTCTCTCTGCTTGTGCAGGGTGACTGGTCTTGTCTCCGCCCCCTCCTGGGTGGAGCCTGCTGGGCCCCTCCCACAGTTCTGCTCTCTCTCTGCTTGTGCGGGGTGACTGGTCTTTTCTCCGCCCCCCTCCTGTAGTTTTCTGCAGGCAGCCTGTAGTGGGTGGAGCCTGCTGAGCCCCTCCCACAGCTCTGCTCTCTCTGCTTGTGCAGGGTGACTGGTCTTTTCTCCGCCCCCCTCCTGTAGTTTTCTGCAGGCAGCCAGTAGTGGGTGGAGCCTACTGGGCCCCTCCCACAGCTCTGCTCTCTCTGCTTGTGCAGGGTGACTGGTCTTGTCTCCGCCCCCTCCTGTAGTTTTCTGCAGGCAGTATAGTGGGTGGAGGCTGCTGAGCCCCTCCCACAGCTCTGCTCTCTCTCCTTGTACAGGGGGATTGGTCTCATCTCTGCCCCTCCTTTAGTTTTCTACAGGCATCTTACAGTGGGTGGAGCCAGCTGAGCCCCTCCCACAACTGTGCTTTCTGCACAGTGATGATGTCACTACCACTTTTACAAGGTAATATCTGGGTTTGCAAAGGCATTTGGTGCTCACAAAGTCGGTTCATATCCTTTGTGGTTATTAACCACTTGCCACAACTTTTACTGTGGACAGGCGGCACATGGGGTTTGCCACCTGTCCGGGATTCACCCGGACTAGAAAGGAAATTACCCCAATGAACTAGAAAGGAAATTAACGGGGATGTTATAGGCAGGTTAGGGGAGTGTGAAAGAGTATTACAAAAGGTATCAAATATAACAACGTTTATTCGTCACATAAGGTAAAAACAATGCCCAAAAGAAGGACAATATAATACATTAGGAGCATAGCATGATGACCCCATGGGTAAGGTGTGCTGGAGCACCGAGCCGGCCAAGATGGCATAATGGCCCAAAAAGGCTTCAAGGTGTTCACAGCTCAACCCAAATCCAACGCGTTTCGGAAACATTTTGTATACTCCTTCTTCAGGTAAGAAAAGGACGCACAACATCTATAAATACAATAAGCAAACAATCGGTACAATATCCAATACGGTCAACACATGGGCTGTAATATGGCAGGATTAAAATGCACACTTACAAGTAATCATCATGTATATTGATGGTGGATTCCAGCAGGACACAGGTAGGCGCAGCCAAATACAAACCAACTCTGTGCAAAATACGGGGACCACAATCAGTCAAAACACTATAAATGACCCCATTGAAAGGGGCCGGGGTAAATACAATGAGATATAGCAAGAAAAATGCAATGAGGAAATACAGTGAGAAAAAGAAAAGTGGAAAAAAAAAAGGGGGGGAAGCACTACACCCCCCCCCTCCCGGATCTCACTTGATCGATCGGGAATGCGGCGATCAAGTCGCAAACCCCTCCCCCCCCACCCTCGGCACGCAAACCATGGCCTTAGCTTATGTTGCACTACAGGTGCGGGGGAGGAGACCAAAGGCGAGCTGAATCTGGGGTGGGGCTCCAGGAAGAGGCTGTTGCTGACTGGGCCGCTGCTTCTCCTCCCGGCCAATCGGGTCTCAGGACCCGCTTCCTGATTGGCCAGGAGGAGAAGCAGGAAGGCAATAGCTAATACTATACGATGGGATCGTGTGATTGCTATACGATGGGATCGTTTGATTGCTATACGATGGGATCGTTTGATTGCTATACGATGGGATCGTGCGATTGCTATGCGATGGGATCGTGTGATTGCTATGCGATCACATGATCACAATGTTAACAAAGCCGTTATGAATTTCCTTCATGGTAGCTGTACTTCCTATAGAGTGATGCTGTGATTGGCCCACAGCTATCACATAGTACCTGGGCTAATCACAGCACCCTGCACCTAACTTAGTGCTGATTTTAATCATCCAATCACGTGAAAGCACAAATGCTGTTTTTTGTATTTTTTTTTTCATTTTCCTTGCACATGATTGGGTATTCAGAAATATAGGGCCAGTTTACGCAGAAGGTTCCTCTGCGATTCACATGCAGTTGTGTGCAATGCTTTTTCGGGCCATTCATCCAACCACACAGTGGCGGCTGGTAAAGTTTTAGGTTGGGGGGGCGCCAGACCCCGCCTTTCCTTTTTGACCCCTCCCACTTGGTAAAAACGGGCGTGGTTTCAGCAAAATAGTGGGCGTGGCTCTAAGGTGGTGTGATTGGCATCTGAGATGAACGAGGGATGGAGGGAGAGGGAGAGAGGGAGGGACAGCAGCCCCAGATCCTACACAACAATAGAAATATTTGTATTCTAGAAAGTTTAACAATCAGCAGATAAAGATACTCCAAACACCTGGTGTTAGCACTTCAATCATCCCGGCACCATGGTTGTTATGGTGTCAGGATGATTGAAGCGCATTATTTCTATTATTACATTGTAATATAAAATGAAATCATTCAACTCACCATAATGCAGAATCAGTGGGAGCCTTGAGCGTGTCACTAGCCATGTCGCCTACAACCAGATGCCATCAGGCGTCCCCAGCGGAGTCTGTCCTTACATCAGGTGCCCCCAGCGGAGTCCCTCTTTACATGCAGCCTATGTCCCACCAAATGCAGCCTGTGTCCTATCAAATGCAGCCTGTGTCCCATTAAATGCAGCCTGTGTCTCATCAAACCCCCCCCCCTTCTCCGCGGGAGCACATTGGTACTTACATTGCTGTGTTGTCCTCTTCTGCGGTGTCTCCTTCCACTGGCAGCGGTGATGGAGGAGTCCGCTCCTGACACCTCCGGTTTTCTCTCTCGGGCGCAATGGGAGAGAGAAAACAGGAAGTGACATCAAACTCAGATGTCAATCAAACCACCCGGCCATAGTAATAGATACTACGCAGCGCCGGGCGGAAGCTACTCGGCGCTCCGGAAAGCGCCACAAGGCAGGACAAAAGCCCGCAAATGCAGCGCCACGTCTGCAATCTCGTGATTGCATAGACGTGGCGCTGCCCATAGTGCACTGTGTCCGGCGTCCGAACACAGAGCACTTATAGACCTTTTTTTGTATTTTTTTTTTAAAGGGCCAGTTTTAAAAAAAGTATTTATTTTTTTTTTTGTTTGTGACTGCCAGGAGGGGGGGGCGGCCCCTATGGACGGGCGGCCACTGCACCCACAGCTAAACAGGGGTGCTCTTTGAAAGCCCGCAGGGCTGCCATTCACTCCTAAAGGCTCCCCCATGCAGCGGGATTGCGAGCGAGGGAACTGCCGGAAAATAACACTTGCACCCATAGCTGTGCGCAGTCTGTTGCATTATGGTGTGCGCCCCAAAGCTTGAACAAACTCACGCCTTTCTCCGCAGCCTCAGCTGCACTGCACAGGGAATGAATGGGAAGTGCTCTGTGCTGAGCGGCTTCCTGTTCATTCACAAACTGAAGCATAGTAAACACAGTTTACTATGCTTCAGTTGTGAATGAACACAATGAGTGAGTGTGTTCACTGTGTTCCTTCCCCCACTCCCCATCCTGAAACATCCCTCACAGCAGCTTGGGGGAGGGGAGGGAAGTCAGCTTCACTGCAGGGCGGAGGGGGCAACACGGGGGGGGGGGGGGGGGCCTGGGCAGTAGGGGGAATCAACACTGCATGTAGTTATTAGGGTGTGCCCAAGCACACCTGGCACACCCCCTGCGCACGCCTATGCTTGCACCATGCAATTTTCATGTCGCTCTGTTTTGAGAATACCGCAGGAACATTTTTCCTCCTCAAAAAACAAGCACATCAGTAAATTTAAATGAACGGGCCCTTGTGCCCCGTGCAAACGCTGCTCACAAAGCCGCAATAAACCAAGCGTTCCCCACTCTCCCCTCCCCCAGTGATCAGACTGTACATTGTAACTTTGTAGAAGGAGGAGGAGTCATTTCCTCCGTCTCCCCTCCCCCAGTGATCAGACTGTACATTGTAACTTTGTAGAAGGAGGAGGAAGCATTTCCTCAGTCTCCCCTCCCCCCAGTGATCAGACTGTACATTGTAACTTTGTAGAAGGAGGAGGAAGCATTTCCTCAGTCTCCCCTCCCCCCAGTGATCAGACTGTACATTGTAACTTTGTAGAAGGAGGAGGAGTCATTTCTTCAGTCTCCCCTCCCCCCGGTGATCAGACTGTACATTGTAAGTTTGTAGAAGGAGAAGGAGGAGTCATTTCCTCAGTCTCCCCTCCCCCCAGTGATCAGACTGTACATTGTAACTTTGTAGAAAATCAAAAGTGAAGACGCTGCAGCAGGGGCTGGTCTACGTCAGACATTTGTGCACAGGCACCAGGATTTGCACCATCTCTGAGCTGCCATCACATTCCAGGAAGTAGATGCTAACCCCTGGATGATGCCTGAATAAAGAGGGTGCCGAACTTCAGGAGGGAAAAGCAGATGAAGGCACTGTCAGGACAGGCCGGGCCGTCTTTAATATTGATTGGACCCTGGGCAAACATTTTCTTGGGCCCTTCCAAATCCACTTATAAACTATTTGCGGGCAGTGGGGGCTCAAGGGGCAGCTGCCTTGGGCCCCACAACAATGACTGGACCCGGGGCAGCTGCCCCTTTTGCCCTGAGGACAGGCAATAAGTAGTGGGCCGTGTGACATATCACCGCACTTTCAGATGCCTTCGGGGTCTCCTCTTTGGAATGATGTCATTTGCAAGGAAAGGAGGCAAAACTGTTTATTGATTATGCTGCATTATTGCAATTAAAAGCCATCGCTTCCTTTATCAATAGACGGGGTATTTTTGCCAATAAGCGATTGTTTTGGGTGGAGACCGTCCTGTTTTCACAGTGCATAAAATAAATAAATGAGGGGGTTTTTTTTGTGGAGCGGTAGTTGCTTTTGCAGGTAAAATCTGGCGCTGGCGTCGGCGTTTGGCGAGGAAGGGGTTAATCCGGCGTCTTTCTGTCGGCTCGCTGCAGTGCAGGAGCGCAGGTGTGAGTCACAGAGAGATGAGTCACCGCTCGCCCCTGGAGGTTGCCTAGCAACCAACGCGTTGCAGGACAACGAGGACCTGTCCGGCCTCATTAGCCGAGTGCTAACTAGACTTGTCAGGGCGACGAGCGATGGGCGCTGCCGACGTCCCGTGGGTCGCTCTGCAGATCTTTCTTCCTCCCCTTCCAGAACCGCGCCTGCAGTCATGAATTCTCCATTCCAGGCGTTAAAAATTAAAGATAAAAAAATGACATCTATGATACAATCCGTCAGTTACATTGTTACACTTTCTGTTCTTCTGAGTCTCCCCTGTAACATTATAACGTTACCGGCCTCAGATCTTACATTTCCTGTAATAGGGCGACAACGCTGATCGTTCTGCAGAGGAATCGCACAGCAGCGTTGTCACCCTGTGCAAAGGCAAGGCTTAGACTGGTCATATAATCTTCTTCCCACTGATCACCAATGTAAGGAACATTCTTCTCACTGATCACCATTGTAAGGAACATTCTTCTCACTGATCACCAATGTAAGGAGCATTCTTCTCACTGATCACCAATGTAAGGAACATTCTTCCCACTGATCACCAATGTAAGGAACATTCTTCTCACTGATCACCAATGTAAGGAGCATTCTTCTCACTGATCACCAATGTAAGGAACATTCTTCCCACTGATCACCAATGTAAGGAACATTCTTCTCACTGATCACCAATGTAAGGAACATTCTTCTCACTGATCACCAATGTAAGGAACATTCTTCTCACTGATCACCAATGTAAGGAACATTCTTCTCACTGATCACCAATGTAAGGAACATTCTTCTCACTGATCACCAATGTAAGGAACATTCTTCCCACTGATCACCAATGTAAGGAACATTCTTCTCACTGATCACCAATGTAAGGAACATTCTTCCCACTGATCACCAATGTAAGGAACATTCTTCTCACTGATCACCAATGTAAGGAACATTCTTCTCACTGATCACCAATGTAAGGAACATTCTTCTCACTGATCACCAATGTAAGGAACATTCTTCTCACTGATCACCAATGTGAGGGACATTCTTCTCACTGATCACCAATGTAATGCCGTGTACACACGAGCGGACTTTACGGCAGACTTTGCTCGGCGGACTTTTCGACGGACTTTCTGAATGAACGGACTTGCCTACACACAATCCACCAAAGTCCGTCGAATTCGTACGTGATGACATACGACCGGACTAAAACAAGGAAGTTCATAGCCAGTAGCCAATAGCTGCCCTAGCGTGGCTTTTTGTCCATCGAACTAGCATACAGACGAGCGGACTTTTTGACCGGACTCGATTTCGACGGATTAATTTAAAACATGTTTCAAATCTAAGTCCGTCCAACTTTTGAGAAAACAAAGTCCGCTGGAGCCCACACACGATCGAATAGTCCGACCAAATCCTGTTCGCCTGGCAAAGTCTGCCGTAAAGTCCGCTCGTGTGTACACGGCATAAGGGACATTCTTCTCACTGATCACCAATGTAAGGAATATTCTTCTCACTGATCACCAATGTAAGGAACATTCTTCCCACTGATCACCAATGTAAGGAGCATTCTTCTCACTGATCACCAATGTAAGGAACATTCTTCTCACTGATCACCAATGTAAGGGACATTCTTCTCACTGATCACCAATGTAAGGGACATTCTTCTCACTGATCACCAATGTAAGGAACATTCTTCTCACTGATCACCAATGTAAGGAACATTCTTCTCACTGATCACCAATGTAAGGAGCATTCTTCTCACTGATCACCAATGTAAGGAACATTCTTCTCACTGATCACCAATGTAAGGAACATTCTTCTCACTGATCACCAATGTAAGGAACATTCTTCTCACTGATCACCAATGTAAGGAACATTCTTCTCACTGATCACCAATGTAAGGGACATTCTTCTCACTGATCACCAATGTAAGGAACATTCTTCTCACTGATCACCAATGTAAGGAACATTCTTCTCACTGATCACCAATGTAAGGAGCATTCTTCTCACTGATCACCAATGTAAGGAACATTCTTCTCACTGATCACCAATGTAAGGAGCATTCTTCTCACTGATCACCAATGTAAGGAACATTCTTCTCACTGATCACCAATGTAAGGAACATTCTTCTCACTGATCACCAATGTAAGGAACATTCTTCCCACTGATCACCAATGTAAGGAGCATTCTTCCCACTGATCACCAATGTAAGGAACATTCTTCTCACTGATCACCAATGTAAGGAACATTCTTCCCACTGATCACCAATGTAAGGAGCATTCTTCTCACTGATCACCAATGTAAGGAACATTCTTCCCACTGACCACCAATGTAAGGGACATTCTTCGCACTGATCACCAATCTAAGGAACATTCTTCTCACTGATCAGGTGGCAGCGGACATCTTACTACACCCAACTACGTGTGGAATTTAGGAGTAATTGTAGCAATAAACTGAGTGGATATAAATAAATATACTATATTGACATCTGTGATGCTGTTTTTAATGTTACATATTGAAAGAAGCTGGACGCCAGCAGTAAAAAGGTGGCAGTGGCCATCTTGGCACACCCTGCACTGCTTAGCACTAAACCTTTAGGCTTTCAAAATTAAACATCCAAACAGCATCCCAGATGTCAGTTTATTATAATCATTTGTATCCGCTGTGAGGAGATTGGCTTGTGGGAATCACCTTTTCTTGAAATGATGGTCATCATACAGGCAGTTTCTTTAAAATTTGGCGGGTTTCCTGCTTAATTTACAGGTGGTTTGCAAAGTCATAAAAATAAACAAAACAGTGAAACAAATCATTGCCGTCCGGCGCTAAACTAAACAGCACGCCGCTCTCTGTACGGTGTGGGGCTGGTCCCCGTCACCCACAAAACATACGGTAAAGCAAACCTTCATTTTCAGTCCAAACAAACAGAGCTCCTCTCTCTCAGATTCCCTTCTGAGTCTCGGCCAGAGCCCTGCTGTGCTCTCTTCCTGGTCATTTAGGCCCCTTTCACACTGGGGCGGTGGGTGCGTCGGCGGTAAAGCGGCGCTATCTTTAGCGCCGCTTTACCGTTAATTTCACAGCGCTATTAGGCCACTAGCGGGGCACTTTTACGCCCCTGCTAGTGGCCAAGAAAGGGTTAAAACCACCGCAAAGCGCTGCTGCCGGTGGTATAGCTGCGCTGACCCATTAATTTCAATGGGCAGGAGCGGTGTATACACTCCACTCCTTCACCGCTCCAAAGATGCGGCTAGCAGGACTCTTTTTAGCGTCCTGCCAGCGCACCGCTCCAGTGTGAGAACCCTCGGGGCTTTCACATTGGAGACACAGCAGCGGCTCTTTACAGGTGCTATTTTTAGCGCTGTAGCGCCTGTAAATTGCCTCAGTGTGAAAGGGGGCATGGACTCAAGTGGACCACAAGACCCGGACCGGAACCAAGCCTGCCACAGAGGCTGAAAAAACCCGGGCCGGAATCCGGTTCAGTCTCTGACAATAGAACCAATGCGAGGTGAAATATACCGATTATCGATGACCTCACATACCGTCACACCACTCACTTTATTGCTAAAATGACTCCTAAATTCAAGACGCTGCTGCCTTCTGACTGTATGTGTTCTGTCAGATTAGCAAATGCCATAGATTCCAACTATACCTGATTTGGAATAAAGTCCCTCTGTCCCTCATCCCTCCTCATTTGTCCCTCATTGTGGTCTGATCTATATAGTTGTACAGTGGCGGCGGGTGCTCAAAATTTTGGGGGTCGGGGGGGGGGGGGGGGGGCACAAACAAACTGAAAAATTCTGAAAAACAAACATCAATTGCAGCCACTGTGCCCATCAATTGCAGCCACTGTTCCTATCAAATGCAGCCACTGTGCCCATCAAATGCAGCCACTATGCCCATCAAATGCAGCCACTGTGCCCATCAAACGCAGCCACTGTGCCCATTAAATGCAGCCACTATGCCCATCAAATTCAGCCACTGTGCCCATCAAATGCAGCCACTGTGCCCATCAAATGCAGCCACTGTGCCCATCAAATGCAGCCACTGTGGCCATCAAACGCAGCCACTGTTCCCATCAATTGCAGCCACTGTTCCTATCAAATGCAGCCACTGTGCCCATTAAATGCAGCCACTATGCCCATCAAATGCAGCCACTGTGCCCATCAAATTCAGCCACTGTTCCCCATCAAATGCTGCCACTCAAATGCGAGGTGAAATATACCGATTATCGATGACCTCACATGCCGTCACACCACTCACTTTATTGCTAAAATTACTCCTAAATTCAAGACGCTGCTGCCTTCTGACTGTATGTGTTCTGTCAGATTAGCAAATGCCATAGATTCCAACTATCCCTGATTTGGAATAAAGTCCCTCTGTCCCTCATTCCTCCTCATTTGTCCCTCATTGTGGTCTGATCTATATAGTTGTACAGTGGCGGCGGGTGCTCAAAATTTTGGGGGGGGGCAAACAAACTGAAAAATTCTGAAAAACAAACATCAATTGCAGCCTGACTGTGCCATCAAACGCAGCCACTGTGCCCGTTAAATGCAGCCACTGTGCCCATCAATTGCAGCCACTGTGCCCGTTAAATGCAGCCACTGTGCCCATCAATTGCAGCCACTGTGCCCGTTAAATGCAGCCACTGTGCCCATCAATTGCAGCCACTGTGCCCATCAATTGCAGCCACTGTGCCCATCAAATGCAGCCACTGTGCCCATCAATTGCAGCCACTGTGCCCATCAATTGCAGCCACTGTGCCCATCAAATGCAGCCACTGTGCCCATCAATTGCAGCCACTGTGCCCATCAAATGCAGCCACTGTTCCCATCAATTGCAGCCACTGTTCCTATCAAATGCAGCCACTGTGCCCATCAAATGCAGCCACTGTGCCCATCAAATGCAGCCACTGTGCCCATCAAATGCAGCCACTGTGCCCATCAAACGCAGCCACTGTGCCCATCAAACGCAGCCACTGTGCTCTTCAAATGCAGCCACTGTGCCCATCAATTGCCGCCACTGTGCCCATCAAATGCAGCCACTGTGCCCATCAATTGCAGCCACTGTGCCCATCAATTGCAGCCACTGTGCCCATCAAATGCAGCCACTGTGCCCATCAAATGCAGCCACTGTTCCCATCAATTGCAGCCACTGTTCCTATCAAATGCAGCCACTGTGCCCATCAAATGCAGCCACTGTGCCCATCAAATGCAGCCACTGTGCCCATCAAATGCAGCCACTGTTCCCATCAATTGCAGCCACTGTTCCTATCAAATGCAGCCACTGTGCCCATCAAACGCAGCCACTGTGCCCATCAAATGCAGCCACTGTGCCCATCAAACGCAGCCACTGTGCCCATCAAACGCAGCCACTGTGCTCTTCAAATGCAGCCACTGTGCCCATCAATTGCCGCCACTGTGCCCATCAAATGCAGCCACTGTGCCCCATCAAACGCTGCCAATGTTCCCCATCAAATAGTGCCTCTGTGCCCCATCAAATGCTGCCAATGTGCCCATCAAATGCTGCCACTGTGCCCATCATATAGTGCCACTGTGACTCCCCCTATCTTAAAAATACACGCCTGCCGCTGTAAATCATGCGCCCGATGTTTGAAAAGGGGCCGGAAGCGTGAATAGGGGGGCGGTGGCGGCGGCTGTGGATAGGTTCATGCAATGCATGAATCTATCCATTATTCATAGAGGCGGGTGGCTGGAAAGAGGGGGTGGCGCCCGTGCGCCCTTATGGACGCACCGCCACTGTAGTTGTACATAAAATGTACTTTTTATCTTTCAAAAAGTGTTTCCCAGCGCTAAACTTTCCATCCAATTTCTAAATTGTTGCATTTGTACATTTCAAAAGCCAATATAAAAGAACAGTAGTGGTAAAAAAAAAAAAAAAACACTTGTGTGTTTAACTAAGGGGGGTGTGGCAGGGGGCGTGTCTTATGCCTACATACTTTTGCTAATAGGTGTCCCTCATTCCCGTCCCAAAAAGTTGGGAGGTGTGCAAAACCTGATCGTGGTGGCACGCATGCGCAGCTGACGGAACGTCACTTCCATTGAATACCTGACGGGTTCGCGCCTGGCGTCCTCCTCATTATCAACTGATGTCATTGGTTGTTCGGAGGCCAGCTGCGAATAGAAGGTTGTAATGGCGCACAATGAAAAAAAAACCTTAAAACTAAAAGGCAGGCTTCCTCCACCCTCTGGCTTGTATACAATTTTTGGGCAATTTTTTAAAGAGTTTTGCCAAAGGAACCCCTGAAGAAAACGTGAAGGCGCCCCCCCCAGGTTGGGGTGCTTGGGTACCCTGGTTGGGCTCTAGAGCAGCCGAGGAGGGTCATTTAGAACTCCAGCTGTAACATTGTAACCAATCTGTCCCATAATTTGCATACCTCCCAACCTATCAGCAAAAGTATGCAGGCATAGGACACACCCCTTGCCACGCCCCCTTAAAAGAGAATTGTACAAAAAAAAAAAACAAGATTGGTTAAACCCACAAGTGATTTTTTTACCACTACTATTCCTTTATATTGGCTTTTGGAATTTGCAAATCCAGCAATTTAGAAATCAGATGAAAGGTTTAGTGCTGGAAAACACTTTTTGATAGATAAAAAGTCCATTTTATATACAACTATATAGATCAGACCAAAATGAGGGACAAATGAGGAGGAATGAGGGACATTGCTCCAAATCCGGGACAGTTGTGAGCTATGAATTTGTCTCACTGCTTCTGTCTGCTCACATCATTTGTAATAAAAAAATCTTTGCCATTCTGAAGCTTCCCTCCAACCACTTTGCATATTATTTTATACACACTGGGATTCTGTACTTGGCAAATACGCTGCAGAAATCCCCCTCCACTGAGTCTGGCTGCAGCCATTTTAACTGTGGGCAGCTGAAGCCGCTGCCTGTTCACTTCCTGGATTTACACAGAGGCACACCTCCAGCTCTGCGGCTCTCATTGGCCCTCTTATGACTCATCCCTCCTCCCTTCCTGTGCATGATGTCATAATCCTAGGCTAATGACCAGACAGGAAACAGGAAGTGGGCTGTATAAGGGATTTACTGGCATAAAAAAAAAATGTTTTACTATCCAAAGCCTATTAGATTGTAAGCTCTTCTGAGCAGGGCCCTCTTAATCCTATTGTATTGTATTGTATTGTTACTGTATTGTCTCCCTTTTATATTGTAAAGCGCTGCGTAAACTGTTGGCGCTATATAAATCCTGTATAATAATAATAATAATAATAATAATAATAATAATAATAAAGATAAAACAACAAGAACAAGAAGAGCAGAAGATTTAATAGATGAAATGATGACTGAAGGCTCGGCTTTAACATTGCCTTGCTGTGTGATAGAATTGATAAATGTCCCCCAATCGTCGCCATTCTCTAACCGTCCGATTGTTGTGTGTGTGTGCAGGATGGACGATTTCCATCTGTGTGAAGAAATTACCAGGCTGAAGAAGGATCTGAAGAAACTTGTGGCCATTCCAGGTAAGAACCAATACGGTGGCTGAGTAAACCTCATTCCCATGGTGGAAAACCCCCCCCCGTCCCGTATAAAGGAAAATAAATAAATAAATAAAAGCCCCCCCCCCCCCCCGCCAGTACTGGCTGTTTTCTGTGTGGCAGAGCTGTGTAAATCTTAAGACTGGATGGACAGAAATAGAAATCCTTTGGAACAGCTCAACATATCTGTATTGTATCTCTGTACAATGTAGCTGATTGCCTGGGATTTTAAGGGTAGAAGATGTGTGCTAGGAGGGGTGATTTTTTTTTTGGGGGGGGGGCATTTCTGCTGGGGGGGATTTGGGGATGGGGGGGGCAAAGATTTGTACTGGGAGGGGGGGGAATTATGCTTAGGTGGTAAGCATGCAGATTAGTTCTGGGTTTTTTTTTTGGGGGGGGGGGTATTTTTGCTGACACATAATGGGCTCTGGATGACCTTGGTGTCAGCACTGCCTCCCCCTTATGGGCGGAGATTATCAGCACTCGACACCCCGCTGCCACTTTGCAAAACGGCCAGCAGATGACAGACCCAGCCCAGGCTGCACACAGAGAGCTGGCGGGCCATGCATTGGGCACCTGACCTCTATGTTATAGCAGGGAGGTGTTCTGTAGTTCTGTAGTCCACAGAGATAGCTCAGCATCCAGCACCCTGCCTGTGGCTCAGCAATATGCCCAGCAGGTGGAGGACCCAGCCCAGGAAGTGGCAGGCTGTATGCAGAGAGCTGGTGGGCCGTGCATTGGGCACCTGACCTCTATGTTATAGCAGGGAGGTGTTCTGTAGTTCTGTAGTCCACAGAGATAGCTCAGCATCCAGCACCCTGCCTGTGGCTCAGCAATATGCCCAGCAGGTGGAGGACCCAGCCCAGGATGCGGCAGGCTGTATGCAGAGAGCTGGCGGGCCGTGCATTGGGCACCAGGGCTCTATATTATAGCAGGGAGGTGTTCTGTAGTTCTGTAGTCCACAGAGATAGCTGGAAGCAATGTAACTAATAGGAATAGAGCAGAAGCAGAAAGCACAGGAAGTTATCAGCTCACATGATTTCTGGCAGGATCAACAGGTATTTTTTTTTTGCAATAGCTGGGCAGATGTAACACAACGTTCAGCGGTATATTTAACAGATTCAAAGAGTGCAAATAATCATTTGCCAACATTTCGATCCAATGAAAGCTTCTGATTCCATCAGCCCCGCCTATGTCTGGACTCCCGATTCTTCTCAATGTACTGCATGGAGTAACGGGAAGTTTCCTTTTCCAGAGAAGGAGAAGACGCAGGAGGACCATCAGAAGGAGGAGGAGCTTCTCCAGTCCATCAGCAAATT
This sequence comes from Aquarana catesbeiana, assembly GCF_042186555.1. Taxonomy (NCBI): domain Eukaryota; kingdom Metazoa; phylum Chordata; class Amphibia; order Anura; family Ranidae; genus Aquarana; species Aquarana catesbeiana. The sequence goes on from NC_133335.1 coordinate 241,010,820, forward strand.
GGTGGAGACGCGGGATTTCTTAGTAGATGATGTGGAATTTGAGAGGTTACGGTAAGTGGTCCTGCTCATGGTGGACGGGGGTCCCCCCAATCTTCTGCTGCTGGACCCCATCCAGTTATTCTGTGGAGGAACGGGATACCATCATGGGACCGTGTGCTGGTGAGCCAACATTTCCACATGAGTTCAAAGTAGAAATGATGGCAGCTTACCAGGAACCACACAAAAGAGGATTAGTGTACATAACAGCTTCACATCTTCCAGCTGCTGGGTGTACATAACAGCTTCCCATCTCCCAGCTTCTGAGTGTACATAACAGCTTCTCATCTCCCAGCTGCTGAGTGTACATAACAGCTTCCCATCTCCCAGCTCCTGAGTGTACATAACAGCTTCTCATCTCTCAGCTGCTGAGTGTACATAACAGCTTCTCATCTCCCAGCTGCTGAGTGTACATAACAGCTTCTCATCTCCCAGCTGATGTGTACATAACAGCTTCACATCTCCCAGCTCCTGAGTGTACATAACAACTTCACATCTCCCAGCTGCTGAGTGTACATAACAGCTTCCCATCTCCCAGCTGCTGAGTGTACATAACAGCTTCACATCTCCCAGCTGCTGAGTGTACATAACAGCTTCACATCTCCCAGCTGCTGAGTGTACATAACAGCTTCTCATCTCCCAGCTGCTGAGTGTACATAACAGCTTCCCATCTCCCAGCTCCTGAGTGTACATAACAGCTTCCCATCTCCCAGCTGCTGAGTGTACATAACAGCTTCACATCTCCCAGTTGCTGAGTGTACATAACAGCTTCTCATCTCCCAGCTCCTGAGTGTACATAACAACTTCACATCTCCCAGTTGCTGAGTGTACATAACAGCTTCACATCTCCCAGCTCCTGAGTGTACATAACAACTTCACATCTCCCAGCTGCTGAGTGTACATAACAGCTTCCCATCTCCCAGCTGCTGAGTGTACATAACAGCTTCACATCTCCCAGTTGCTGAGTGTACATAACAGCTTCACATCTCCCAGCTCCTGAGTGTACATAACAACTTCACATCTCCCAGCTGCTGAGTGTACATAACAGCTTCACATCTTCCAGCTGCTGAGTGTACATAACAACTTCACATCTCCCAGCTGCTGAGTGTACATAACAGCTTCACATCTTCCAGCTGCTGAGTGTACATAACAGCTTCACATCTCCCAGCTGCTGAGTGTACATAACAGCTTCTCATCTCCCAGCTGCTGAGTGTACATAACAGCTTCCCATCTCCCAGCTCCTGAGTGTACATAACAGCTTCTCATCTCTCAGCTGCTGAGTGTACATAACAGCTTCTCATCTCCCAGCTGCTGAGTGTACATAACAGCTTCTCATCTCCCAGCTGATGTGTACATAACAGCTTCACATCTCCCAGCTCCTGAGTGTACATAACAACTTCACATCTCCCAGCTGCTGAGTGTACATAACAGCTTCCCATCTCCCAGCTGCTGAGTGTACATAACAGCTTCTCATCTCCCAGCTGATGTGTACATAACAGCTTCACATCTCCTAGCTCCTGAGTGTACATAACAACTTCACATCTCCCAGCTGCTGAGTGTACATAACAACTTCACATCTCCCAGCTGCTGAGTGTACATAACAGCTTCCCATCTCCCAGCTGCTGAGTGTACATAACAGCTTCCCATCTCCCAGCTCCTGAGTGTACATAACAGCTTCTCATCTCTCAGCTGCTGAGTGTACATAACAGCTTCCCATCTCCCAGCTGCTGAGTGTACATAACAGCTTCCCATCTCCCAGCTGCTGAGTGTACATAACAGCTTCCCATCTCCCAGCTGCTGAGTGTACATAACAGCTTCACATCTCCCAGCTCCTGAGTGTACATAACAACTTCACATCTCCCAGCTGCTGAGTGTACATAACAGCTTCCCATCTCCCAGCTGCTGAGTGTACATAACAGCTTCCCATCTCCCAGCTCCTGAGTGTACATAACAACTTCACATCTCCCAGCTGCTGAGTGTACATAACAGCTTCACATCTTCCAGCTGCTGAGTGTACATAGCAGCTTCTCATCTCTCAGCTGCTGAGTGTACATAACAGCTTCTCATCTCCCAGCTGCTGAGTGTACATAACAGCTTCTCATCTCCCAGCTGCTGAGTGTACATAACAGCTTCCCATCTCCCAGCTCCTGAGTGTACATAACAGCTTCTCATCTCTCAGCTGCTGAGTGTACATAACAGCTTCTCATCTCCCAGCTGCTGAGTGTACATAACAGCTTCTCATCTCCCAGCTGATGTGTACATAACAGCTTCCCATCTCCCAGCTGCTGAGTGTACATAACAGCTTCCCATCTCCCAGCTCCTGAGTGTACATAACAACTTCACATCTCCCAGCTGCTGAGTGTACATAACAGCTTCTCATCTCCCAGCTGCTGAGTGTAAATAACAGCTTCACATCTCCCAGCTCCTGAGTGTACATAACAGCTTCACATCTTCCAGCTGCTGAGTGTACATAACAGCTTCTCATCTCCCAGCTGCTGAGTGTACATAACAGCTTCTCATCTCCCAGCTGCTGAGTGTACATAACAGCTTCCCATCTCCCAGCTGCTGAGTGTACATAACAGCTTCACATCTCCCAGCTCCTGAGTGTACATAACAACTTCACATCTCCCAGCTGCTGAGTGTACATAACAGCTTCCCATCTCCCAGCTACTGAGTGTACATAACAGCTTCCCATCTCCCAGCTCCTGAGTGTACATAACAACTTCACATCTCCCAGCTGCTGAGTGTACATAACAGCTTCACATCTTCCAGCTGCTGAGTGTACATAACAGCTTCTCATCTCTCAGCTGCTGAGTGTACATAACAGCTTCTCATCTCCCAGCTGCTGAGTGTACATAACAGCTTCTCATCTCCCAGCTGCTGAGTGTACATAACAGCTTCCCATCTCCCAGCTCCTGAGTGTACATAACAGCTTCTCATCTCTCAGCTGCTGAGTGTACATAACAGCTTCTCATCTCCCAGCTGCTGAGTGTACATAACAGCTTCTCATCTCCCAGCTGATGTGTACATAACAGCTTCTCATCTCCCAGCTGATGTGTACATAACAGCTTCCCATCTCCCAGCTGCTGAGTGTACATAACAGCTTCCCATCTCCCAGCTCCTGAGTGTACATAACAACTTCACATCTCCCAGCTGCTGAGTGTACATAACAGCTTCCCATCTCCCAGCTGCTGAGTGTACATAACAGCTTCCCATCTCCCAGCTCCTGAGTGTACATAACAACTTCACATCTCCCAGCTGCTGAGTGTACATAACAGCTTCTCATCTCCCAGCTGCTGAGTGTAAATAACAGCTTCACATCTCCCAGCTCCTGAGTGTACATAACAGCTTCACATCTTCCAGCTGCTGAGTGTACATAACAGCTTCTCATCTCCCAGCTGCTGAGTGTACATAACAGCTTCTCATCTCCCAGCTGCTGAGTGTACATAACAGCTTCACATCTCCCAGCTGCTGCGTGTACATAACAGCTTCCCATCTCCCAGCTCCTGAGTGTACATAACAACTTCACATCTCCCAGCTGCTGAGTGTACATAACAGCTTCTCATCTCCCAGCTGCTGAGTGTACATAACAGCTTCTCATCTCCCAGCTGCTGAGTGTACATAACAGCTTCACATCTCCCAGCTGCTGCGTGTACATAACAGCTTCCCATCTCCCAGCTCCTGAGTGTACATAACAACTTCACATCTCCCAGCTGCTGAGTGTACATAACAGCTTCTCATCTCCCAGCTGCTGAGTGTAAATAACAGCTTCACATCTCCCAGCTCCTGAGTGTACATAACAGCTTCACATCTCCCAGCTCCTGAGTGTACATAACAGCTTCACATCTCCCAGCTGCTGCGTGTACATAACAGCTTCCCATCTCCCAGCTCCTGAGTGTACATAACAACTTCACATCTCCCAGCTGCTGAGTGTACATAACAGCTTCTCATCTCCCAGCTGCTGAGTGTAAATAACAGCTTCACATCTCCCAGCTCCTGAGTGTACATAACAGCTTCACATCTCCCAGCTCCTGAGTGTACATAACAGCTTCACATCTCCCAGCTCCTGAGTGTACATAACAGCTTCCCATCTCCCAGCTCCTGAGTGTACATAACAGCTTCACATCTCCCAGTTCCTGAGTGTACATAACAGCTTCCCATCTCCCAGCTCCTGAGTGTACATAACAGCTTCACATCTCCCAGCTCCTGAGTGTACATAACAACTTCACATCTCCCAGCTGCTGAATGTACATAACAGCTTCACATCTCCCAGCTCCTGAGTGTACATAACAACTTCACATCTCCCAGCTGCTGAGTGTACACAACAGCTTCTCATCTCCCAGCTGCTGAGTGTAAATAACAGCTTCACAACATCTCCCAGCTCCTGAGTGTACATAACAGCTTCACATCTCCCAGCTCCTGAGTGTACATAACAGCTTCACATCTTCCAGCTGCTGAGTGTACATAACAGCTTCTCATCTCCCAGCTGCTGAGTGTACATGACAGCTTCACATCTTCCAGCTGCTGAGTGTACATAACAGCTTCTCATCTCCCAGCTGCTGAGTGTACATAACAGCTTCTCATCTCCCAGCTGCTGAGTGTACATAACAGCTTCCCATCTCCCAGCTCCTGAGTGTACATAACAACTTCACATCTCCCAGCTGCTGAGTGTACATAACAGCTTTACCTCTCCCAGATCCTGAGTGTACATAACAGCTTCACATCTCCCAGCTGCTGAGTGTACATAACAGCTTCTCATCTCCCAGCTGCTGAGTGTACATAACAGCTTCACATCTCCCAGCTGCTGAGTGTACATAACAGCTTCACATCTCCCAGCTCCTGAGTGTACATAACAGCTTCACATCTTCTAGCTGCTGAGTGTACATAACAGCTTCTCATCTCCCAGCTGCTGAGTGTACATAACAGCTTCACATCTTCCAGCTGCTTAGTGTACATAACAGCTTCTCATCTCCTAGCTGCTGAGTGTACATAACAGCTTCTCATCTCCCAGCTGCTGAGTGTACATAACAGCTTCCCATCTCCCAGCTCCTGAGTGTACATAACAACTTCACATCTCCCAGCTGCTGAGTGTACATAACAGCTTCTCATCTCCCAGCTGCTGAGTGTAAATAACAGCTTCACATCTCCCAGCTCCTGAGTGTACATAACAGCTTTACCTCTCCCAGATCCTGAGTGTACATAACAGCTTCACATCTCCCAGCTGCTAAGTGTACATAACAGCTTCTCGTCTCCCAGCTCCTGAGTGTGCATAACAGCTTCACATCTTCCAGCTCCTAAGTGTAAATAACAGCTTCCCATCTCCCAGCTCCTGAGTGTTCATAACAGCTTCCCATCTCCCAGCTCCTGAGTGTACATAACAGCTTCACATCTCCCAGTTCCTGAGTGTACATAACAGCTTCCCATCTCCCAGTTCCTGAGTGTACATAACAGCTTCACATCTCCCAGTTCCTGAGTGTACATAACAGCTTCCCATCTCCTAGCTCCTGAGTGTACATAACAGCTTTCCATCTCCCAGCTCTTGAGTGTACATAACAGCTTCCCATCTCCTAGCTCCTGAGTGTACATAACAGCTTCTCATCTCCAAACTCCTGAGTGTACATAACAGTTTCACATCTCCCAGCTCCTGAGTGTACATAACAGCTTCCCAGCTCCTGAGTGTACATAACAGCTTCCCATCTCCCAGCTCCTGAGTGTACATAACAGCTTCTCATCTCCCAGCTCCTGAGTGTACATAACAGCTTCACATCTCCCAGCTCCTGAGTGTACATAACAGCTTCCCAGCTCCTGAGTGTACATAACAGCTTCCCATCTCCCAGCTCCTGAGTGTACATAACAGCTTCCCATCTCCCAGCTCCTGAGTGTACATAACCACCTCACTTTCACCTCTTTACATTTCCGTTGTTACTACTAACTATGTTTTGGGTTCTCCTCAAATACAACAAATGTCTATGTAACGCTGTGTCCTTGTCTCTTTTCAGGGAGCGGGAGGAGGACAAGGACATGGCCGACTTTCTGCAGAGCCGACTTTCCAAAAGTTACCTGAAGAAGGCAGGTGAGCCCAGAAAACCTCGTGATACTTTGTTTGCTGCCAAGGTGTAAGACCAGTCATAGTGCCCCCTACAGGTACTTGGTGACCTGGTCACGGGGTTCACCCTCCACCCCTCAATGGACCCACCATCTGCAGAACTGCTTTATTATCACGCGCCTGTCATGAGGGCAATATGGCAGCTGCTTCTGCTCTCCTTCTAAAAATTCTAGTTGCCTGGCTACATCTGGCTCCCAAGTCACTGATTCGGGAACAGCCCTCAGCATATAAAACAAGGAATTCCTCATCTCTATACCAGTTCTGTACCATCTTCAGAAGGTGGGGGTCAGCATTAAAGCTGAAGCATCAGAAGGGGAGCCACACACCTGGCATTTTCAGAAGTATAGGTCGGTATTGAGACAAAAGAATCATCATGAGAGCCAGGCATCTGGCAGTTTCAGAAGGAGGGGTTGGTATTGAAAACATAGCATCATCATGAAAGCCAGGCATCTGGTATTTTCAGGAGAGGTCCGCACTGAAATAAAAGCATCATGAAAGCCAGACATCTGGTATTTTCAGAAATAGAGATCAGTATTGAAACAAAAGCATCATCATGAGAGCCAGATATCAGGTATTTTCAGAAGAAGGGGTTGGTATTGAAAACAAAGCACTAGCATGAGAGCCAGGCACTCAATTAAATCGTCTGCATGAGAGCCAGGCACCTTACATTTTTGGTAGGAAGGGGTAAATATTGGGATCGAAGCATGATGACGTCACCTTTGGTGCTGTGGGAGGAAAAGGGGAGTATACAGTGCCTGGAAAAAGTATTCACACCCCTTGAAATTCTCCACATTTTGTCATGTTACAACCAAAAACGTAAATGTATTTTATTGGGATTTTATGTGATAGACCAACACAAAGTGTCACATAATTGTGAAGTGGAAGGAAAATGATAAATGATACAAATAAATATGTGTAAAGTGGGGGGGGGGGGCATTTTGTATTCAGCCCACTTTACTCTGATACCCCTAACTAAAATCTAGAGGAAACAATTGCCTTCAGAAGTCACCTGATTAGTAAATAGAGTCCACCTGTGTGTAATTTAATCTCAGTATTAATACAGCTGTTCTGTGAAGCCCTCAGAGGTTTGTTAGAGAGCCTTAGTGAACAAACAGCATCATGAAGGCCAAGGAACACACCAGACAGGTCAGGGATAAAGTTGTGGAGAAGTATAAAGTAGGGTTAGGTTATAAAAAAAACATCCCAAGCTTTAAACATCTCACGGAGATCTGTTCAATCCATCATCGGAAAATGGAAAGAGTATGGCACAACTGCAAACCTACCAAGACATGGCCGTCCACCTAAACTGACCGGCCGGGCAAGGAGAGCATTCATCAGAGAAGAGCCAAGAGGTCCATGGAAACTCTGGAGGAGCTGCAGAGATCCACAGCTCAGGTGGGAGAATCTGTCCACAGGACAACTATTAGTCGTGTTCTCCACAAATCTGCCCTTTATGGAAGAGTGACAAGAAGAAAGACATTGGTGAAAGAAAGTCATAAGAAGTCCTGTTTGTAGTTTGTGAGAAGCCATGTGGAGGACACAGCAAACATGTGGAAGAAGGTGATCTGGTCAGAGGAGACCAAAATTCTACTTTATGACCTAAAAGCAAAACACTATGTGTGGGGAAACTAACACTGCACATCACCCTGAACACACCATCCCCACCGTGAAACATGGTGGTGGCAGCATCATGTGGTGGGGATGCTTTTCTTCAGCAGGGACAGGGAAGCTGGTCAGAGTTGATGGGAAGATGGATGGAGACAAATACAGGACAATCTTAGAAGAAAACCTGTTAGAGTCTACAAAAGACTTGAGACTGGGGAGGAGGTTCACCTTCCAGCAGGACAACGACCCGAAACATCCAGCCAGAGCTACAATGGAATGGTTTAGATCAAAGCATATTCATGTGTTAGAATGGCCCAGTCACAGTCCAGACCTAAATCACATTGAGAATCTGTGGCAAGACTTGAAAATTGCTGTTCACAGACGCTCTCCATCCAATCTGACAGAGCTTGAGATATTTTACAAAGAAGAATGGGCAGAAATGTCCTCTCTAGATGTGCAAAGCTGGTAGAGACATCCCCAAAAAGACTTGTAGAGAAAGGGGGTTCTACAAAGTATTGACTCCGGGGGGGCGCCATACAAATGCCCCTCCCCCCACACTTTTCACATATTTATTTGTATCATTTATCATTTTCCTTCCACTTCACAATTATGTGACACTTTGTGTTGGTCTATCACATACAACACATTTACATTTTTGGTTGTAACATGACAAAATGTGGGGAATTTCAAGGGGTATGAATACTTTTTCAAGGCACTGTATATATCTAACCTCCCCCACCCCTCAGGGTACTGTTATGCAGCGTTTTAGGGCCAGGGGGTGGGGCAGTGACACGCATAGTGGATGAAGGTACACATTTTAGCTTGTTAGGGCGTCCAATTCAATCCAATGAGCGGCCTTCACCACAACGCATGTTCATACAGGACGTTCCTGTAAAACCCCTCAACGCATGTGCGCCAAGGAACCGCAAAGACATATCAAGATGGCTGACAGGTTCACTTTACGCTTTTCTGAGATGAAACCGGAGTTAGAGAGAAGGATTAATCATCAGTGGTTCTGTCGCCCTGAACCTCCCCACCCCCGTCCTCACTCTATAATCCCTGGAGGACCCCCCCCCCCGTCGCCCCCGACCTCCGCTTTCAGTAATCTTCTGGAGATTTGCGCACATCAAAACGCCACGTTAAATAAATCCCCTTTGTGGCGCGATGCATTATTCGAAGAGTTTACAAAAAGCCGCTCCTGGTGCTTAAAACGTCTCCTTTTAATGAAGAAGCTCCATGAGCAGTGCTGAAGTAGAAAGTGTTGGACCAAGCTGAAATCTGATTGGTTGTTAAGCCTATGCACGATTTGCATATTGCTTTTTAGATCTTAATTTTAGATTTAGATTTTAGATTTTTTTAGATCTCTAATAAAATGTATCAAAATGTTAGATTGCTCCAAAAACGTATCTCTATGCTGAAAGTTGAAATGGGGCTTTCTTTATCGTACATCACGGGACACAGAGCACCATAATAATGACTATGTGGGTTATACGCTTACCTTCAGGTGATTGGACACTGGCAACCAATAGTAAGACGGTTCCTCCCATATAACCCCTCCCACACCGGAAGCACTGCAGTTTTTTTGCCAGTGTCTTGAAGGTGATGGTCATGGCTGTTGAAGCTCTTCAAATTTCTTCAAAAAATGTCCCACTGAGGACGTTATAATCAGATCCATTCGGATGGCATAAAAAGCTAAAGTGGATGGTACCCGAACCTCGGTTCAAGAACGAGGTATTGCTTGTAATGTGTCCTATATAGGCGCTGGACCCTTGTTAAGTTGGTATTCCTGGTCAATCTTGCCCAAGGTAAACCAGAAAGGGTGCTTTACAGGTCCAGGGTGTGGACCCCAAGATATGGGGGACCCGGTCCCTGAAGGTCCTTAGAGGCGCTACCCGCCGTGATGGGGGAAGATTGGGCCTGGTAAGACAGGCCCTGCTGCTTGGGATGGTGAGTACTCCCTTTTGGGATAAATATATATATATATATATATATATATATATATATATATATATATATATATATATATATATCCCCTTGTGACTGCTGGTAAACCTTAAGCCTGTGTCTGAGATTACAGATGGACGGTTTTGGCGCGCATTTCGAGTACTGGCGTGTGCGAGTGTGCGCATGCGCCGCTGGCATGTGTGTGCACCCCTGGCGTGCGCGCCGTCGGTGTGCGCGTGCGCCGCTACTGTGCGCGTCGCAGATGCGCCGCATGCATCAGGGCGGCGCATGATGCGCGCGCTCTCTCTCAGTCTAAGCCTTTATAGGGATGGAGCTCCTGGCGTGCTCGTGGACTACAGAGCGATATTTGGGCACGTGAGTCTGGTGGTCTTGGACACAGTGGTGACAGGTTGAAGGCTGGTTATAGTTTGTGGGGAGTACTCCTTTTCTTCCTCGTGTGTAAGCAATGTCTTCCAGAAAACGAGGTATAGGGAACAAGGCAAGCACAGGGGTAAGAGTCCTTCCTCTAAAAACAGGTGACCAACCCCATGCTGATGCAGCCTCAGTTTCTCCAGAAAGACCTGCGGCATCTGGCCTGGCTGAGCCATTGCATTTGTCAGGCATAGTGGCCACTACCAATATACCTGCCTCGGCTTATGTTACAAAGGATAATTTGGCATCTGCCTTAGCGGGCCTTGAGGGCAAAATAGCTGGCATGATTGCCTCTGTAACACGGGGGGGGGGGGGGGGGAGCGTAATAGATCTCCCTCCCCTGAGCCTGGGCCAAGTGGAGAGTCACTAGAGCACCAGGACTCTTATAACCATATGGGTCCAGGTGGTCTGGAACCAGAATGGGCGGAGGATTTGGAAGAGGTGGTCATAAAAGACCGGGAGGAAGGAGAGGCTGAAGAATCCTCGGCTGAGGTCTCTAGCTCTGAAGAGCCAATTTCAGCCTCCCATTCCCAAAGATTGTTTATCCAATCTCTAATTGAGATGGTATGAATTGGGTTTAAGTTACCCCCCAATTCAGGAGTCTGGATTCTCCTGTTCTACTTTGGGATCTTTGCGACCTCAGCAAATTTCCCAAGCGTTCCCTTTGCATCCTTTACTGGAGCAGGTGGTTTTATGCGGACTGGGAGCACCCTGACAGGATATACTTACCTCCAAAAAGGTTTTCCATCTTATATCCTATGGAGGAGAAGTTCAGGAAGAAATGGGGGACACCTTTGGTGGACGCTGCCATATCTTCAGTAGATAAAAGTTTAACCTGTCCAGTGGATAATGCCCAGGTATTTAAGAATCCGGCTGATAAGAAGCTAGAGTCCTTATTAAAAGCCTCCTTTTCGGTGGCTGGTGCAGCAGTTCAGCCAGCAGTTGCAGCTATTGGGATTTACCAATCCCTAAAGGATCGCTTTAAAAGGTTGGTAAAGAACCTACCTTGCCAGGAGGAATCTGCCGAGGAATTGACGGAGATTCCTCATGCCTTATGTTTTGCAGTAGACGCATTGAAGGACTCAATTCAACAGATGTCTTGTTTTGCGTTACTGTCAATCCATATGCGCAGAGTCTTGTGGCTAAAGAACTGGTCTGCTGAGACGCCATGTAAAAGGCTACTCGCAGCTTTTCCATTCCATGGAGAGCGCTTGTTTGGCGAGGATCTGGATAAATATATCCAAAAGATCTCTGGAGGAAAGAGTGCCCTACTCCCTATTAAAAGGAAAGGGAAGCAACCTTCTTATAAAATTCCCAATGCTCCAGGACCTAGTGCTTCTTCCCCTCAGCGGTATCGATGGCCTCAGCCGTCTGGCTTTAAAAGACCCCAAGGTCAGAAGAAACCCTGGACCCAAAAGCCACCCAAGCCCAGCTCCAAGTCTACCTTGTGAAGGGGCGCCCCCGCTCTCACGGGTGGGGGGCAGGCTTCGGCTGTTTGGGGAGGCCTGGGAAGAACTGGTTCAAGACAGATGGGTCATTTTCACTGTAAAATACAGTTACAGAATAGAGTTCCGGGAGATCCCCCCGAATCAGTTTCTGTACTCAAGGGTTCCGTCGGATCCAGAGAAAAGAAGATGCCTATTCCTAGCTTTACAGCATCTGCTGATGCAGGGGGTAATTGTAAAGGTTCCGCACAAGGAAAGATTCAAGGGGTTTTACTCAAACCTATTCACCGTGCCGAAACCAAATTGGGAAGTAAGACCCATTTTGGACCTCAAGGCTCTCAACCTCTTTGTAGACGTCCGATCCTTCCCCATGGAGTCGGTTCGTTCAATAATAAAATCCCTGAGAAAGGGAGACTATTTAGCGTCCATAGATATCAAGGATGCGTACCTTCATGTGCCGATCTTCGGTCCACATCAAAGGTTCCTACGCTTCGCTGTAGAGGGCAGTCATTTCCAATTCGTGGCACTACCATTCGGTCTGGCCACGGCCCCCAGGGTTTTCACAAAGATTCTGGCCCCAGCGTTGGCTTCCCTAAGGTCTCAGAAGGTCTCCGTAGTAGGATATCTGGACAATCTTCTCCTAAGGGAAGGCTCTCGCCCTATACTGGTTCAAAATATGTCAAGAACAGTACTGGTTTTACAACGCCTAGGTTGGATTCTAAATGTGGACAAGTCAGCTCTTTGTATGACCCAAGCCTTGGTGTATCTGGGTCTGGTCTTGGACACCACCCAAGAAAAGGTGTTTCTTCCTCCCTTAAAGGTCGCCTCCATAGTGGAACTTGTACAGAAGGTGAAAAAAGAACTAACACCTTCTATTCGGCTGTGCATGAGGTTACTGGGCAAGATGGTGTCGTCCTTCAGGACAGTGCCATATGCACAGTTCCACTCCAGAGTGTTCCAGAACAGTATTCTAAAGGCCTGGGACAAGTCGGCTTGAACCGTGGATCAGCCTAGGGTTCTATCTCCACAGGTTCTATGGAACCTCTCTTGGTGGTTAAGAACCAGCAACTTGAAAAGAAGGAAATCTTTCCCACCGGTAGCCTGGAAAGTCGTAACCACAGACGCCAGTCTTCTCGGCTGGGGAGCAGTCCTAGAGGAAGAATCTGTTCAGGGAGTATGGTCCCAGACAGAAAGGACCCTGCCCATCAATCTATTGGAGATTCGGGCAGCTCCTCTGGCTCTGCGATTCTGGACATCCAGATTGCGGGGTCTTCCTGTCAGAGTCCAGTCCGACAACTCCACGGTATTGGCATATATCAACCACGAGGGAGGTACCAGGAGTCGGGCAGCCCAAAGAGAGGTAGATCATATATTGGCTTGGGCAGAAAAACATGTGCCGTTTTTGTCGGCAGTGTTTATCCCGGGGGTGGACAATTGGCAGGCAGATTTCCTAAGTCGCCAGAAATTGTTACCAGGGGAATGGTCCCTGCATCCCGAGGTTTTTCTACAGATCTGTCAACACTGGGGGACCCCAGATGTGGATCTGCTGGCATCCAGATTCAATGCCAAGCTGGACAGGTTTGTATCCAGGACCAAGGATCCGCTTGCTGTCGGGATAGACGCATTAGTAGTTCCTTGGGATCAGTATTCTCTGATATATGCCTTCCCTCCGATCCAAATTCTGCCGCACTTACTACGCAGAATACAGGAGGAACAAAAACCAGTGATCCTAGTGGCCCCAGCGTGGCCCAGGAGATCAGGGTACTTGGAGATTGTGAACTTGGCAGTAGGGGACCCATTGGTCCTTCCATGCCATCCGGACCTGTTGTCTCAAGGACCCATATTCCATCCTTCTTTACGGTTGCTGAATTTGATGGCCTGGCTATTGAGACCGGACTGTTGAAAGACCGTGGTGTTATGGGTTCAATCTTGTCCACTTTGATAAACGCTAGAAAGTCAGTTTCAGCTATCTATTATAGAGTCTGGAAGTCATACATTTCTTGGTGTGAGGAAAGGAAATGGAACCCTCGTAGGTATACGATTGGAAGAGTTCTCGCCTTTCTTCAAGCAGGAGTAGACTTGCAGCTCGCTTTAGGGACAATTAAAGGACAGATTTCGGCCTTATATCGTTTTTTTTTCCAAAGACCAATTGCATCCCATTTTTTGGTGCGAACCTTTGTCAAGGGGATAACACACCTGAGGCCGCCGCTTAAATCACCTTTGTGTCCTTGGGACCTAAATTTGGTGCTGTCAGCCTTACAGAGTCAACCCTTTGAACCTATTAGGCATATCCCTTTTGTCCTATTGACCAGAAAATTAGTTTTCTTAGTGGCTATAACATCGGCTAGAAGGGTGTCAGAATTGGCCGCCCTTTCTTGCAAAGAACCTTTTATGGTTCTTCATCAGGACAGAGTGGTCATGCACCCCCGTCCGGATTTTATACCGAAGGTGGTTTCCAAATTTCATTTGAATCAGGATATCATTTTACCTTCCTTTTTTCCAAACCCTAAGACTAGGGAGGAAAGGTCACTTCACTCACTGGATGTGGTGAGAGCGATAAAGGTTTACTTGAAATTGTCAGCTCCTTTTCGGAAGACTGACTGTTTTTTTATCTTGCCCGAGGGTCTTAAAAAAGGACAGCCGGCAACAAGTTCAACTATATCCAGGTGGATTCGTCAGACTATTATCCAGGCGTATGGTTTAAAGCGCAGGGTTCCATCTTGGGATTTAAAAGCACACTCCACTAGAGGGATTAGTGCATCATGGGCAGTACGCCAACAGATGTCTATGGCTCAGGTTTGCAAAGCGGCCGCTTGGTCTTCAGTTCATACGTTCACCAGGTTTTACCAGGTGGATGTGAGATCTCAAAAAGAGACTGTTTTTGGCCACAGCGTGTTGCAGGCAGCTTTATAGTCTCAGGCCCGTTGGGCTTAGGGATAATGTGTCCCCCCCCTCAGGTGCATTGCTTTAGGACATCCCACATAGTCATTATTATGGTGCTCTGTGTCCCGTGATGTACGATAAAGAAAAATGGATTTTTAAAACAGCTTACCTGTAAAATCCTTTTCTTGGAGTACATCACGGGACACAGAGGTCCCTCCCCTCTTTCTGGGATCGTCATTGCTTGCTACAAAACCGAGGTGCTTCCGGTGTGGGAGGGGTTATATGGGAGGAACCGTCTTACTATTGGTTGCCAGTGTCCAATCACCTAAAGGTAAGCGTATAACCCACATAGTCATTATTATGGTGCTCTGTGTCCTGTGATGTACTCCAAGAAAAGGATTTTACAGGTAAGCTGTTTTAAAAATCCATTTTTTCATCGGAATTGGCTTCTCTGTAAGCTGATAGGCAGGAGGAGAGATTTTCCAGTGCGTCCTGATTGCCAAAGCATGATCAGGGGGCGGGGCAGTGACACGATAAGTATTCATACCCCTTGAAATTTTCCACATTTTGTCATGTTACATTCAAAAACATAAATGTATTTTATTAGGATTTTATATGATAGACCAACACAAAGTGGCACATAATTGTGAAGTGGAAGGAAAATGATAAATGATACAAATAAATATGTGAAAAGTGGGGGGGGGGGGCATTTGTATTCAGCCCCCTTTACTCTGATACCCCTAACTAAAATCTAGTGGAACCAATTGCCTTCAAAAGTCACCTAATTAGTAAATAGAGTCCACCTATGTGTAATTTAATCTCAGTATGAATACAGCTGTTCTGTGAAGCCCTCAGAGGTTTGTTAGAGAACCTTAGTGAACAAACAGCATCATGAAGGACAAGGAACACACCAGACAGGTCAGGGATAAAGTTGTGGAGAAGTATAAAGCAGGGTCAGGTTATAAAAATATCTCCCAAGCTTTGAACATCTCACGGAGCTCTGTTCAATCCATCATCGGAAAATGGAAAGAGTATGGCACAACTGCAAACCTACCAAGACATGGCCGTCTACCTAAACTGACCGGCCGGGCAAAGAGAACATTCATCAGAGAAGAGCCAAGAGGTCCATGGTAACTCTGGAGGAGCTGCAGAGATCCACAGCTCAGGTGGGAGAATCTGTCCACAGGACAACTATTAGTCGTGTTCTCCACAAATCTGCCCTTTATGGAAGAGTGACAAGAAGAAAGACATTGGTGAAAGAAAGTCATAAGAAGTCCTGTTTGTAGTTTGTGAGAAGCCATGTGGAGGACACAGCAAACGTGGAAGAAGGTGATCTGGTCAGATGAGACCAAAATTCAACTTTATGGCCTAAAAGCAAAATGCTATGTGTGGGGAAAACTAACACCGCACATCACCCTGAACACACCATCCCCACCGTGAAACATAGTGGTGGCAGCATCATGTGGTGGGCATGCTTTTCTTCAGCAGGGACAGGGAAGCTCTGGCTGTATGTTTAGGGTTGTTGTCCTGCTGGAAGGTGAACCTCCGCCCCAGTCTCAAGTCTTCTGCAGACCCTAATGCCCTGTACACACGGTCGGATTTTCCGATGTAAAATGTGTGATAGGACCTTGTTGTTGGAAATTCCGACCGTGTGTAGGCTCCATCACACATTTTCCATAGGAATTTCCGACACACAAAGTTTGAGAGCTTGCTATAAAATTTTCCAACAACAAAATCCGTTGTCAGAAATTCCGATCGTGTGTACACAAATCCGACGCACAAAGTGCCACGCATGCTCAGAATAAATTAAGAGATGAAAGCTATTGGCTACTGCCCCGTTTATAGTCCCGACCTATGTGTTTTTCGTCACCGCGTTCAGAACGATCAGATTTTCCGACAACTTTGTGTGACCGTGTGTATGCAAGACAAGTTTGAGCCAACATCCGTCGGAAAAAATCCATGGATTTTGTTGTCGGAATGTCCGACCGTGTGTACAGGGCATAACAGGTTCTCTTCTAAGATTGTCCTGTATTTGTCTCCATCCATCTTCCCATCAACTCTGACCAGCTTCCCTGTCCCTGCTGAAGAAAACCATCCCCACCACATGATGCTGCCACCACCATGTTTCACGGTGGGGATGGTGTGTTCAGGGTGATGTGCAGTGTTAGTTGTCCGCCACACATAGAGTTTTGTTTTTAGGCCAAAAAATTCAATTTTGGCCTCATTTGACCAAAGCACCTTCTCGCCCTCGCCCTCGCCCTCGGCGGATAAGCACGGTTTGGGGCTTCAGTGAGAGAACCGCTTTCGGCTACAACATCATGAACTGGCTCGGAGGCTCCAGGATTTTTTTGAAAAAAGGAAGCTGAGATCAAAACTGAAATTGTTAGAATCTACATCTCCTAAGAAACCAACCATCTGTTTAGATTTACTAAACCTTAATGTTGTTAATGAAATATCCATCAAGAAAGAAATGGATTGAGTTACTGTGAATATTGGATGTCTACGATCGTAGCTGATTGCGGTGCGTTGACGAATCATCTGGTACATCAGTCCGGGCATTTCCTATTAAGCAAAGGCTGTGGCTGGGTTATAGCCAACTGCATGCTTTTGCTTGCCATCCGGTAAGCAAGTTTTTTATTAGATGGCGGCACTTACGTTCAAACAAGCTCACCTGGGTGTCTTTTATGGACTTTATTAATGCTTATGTCTTTATATACAAGTTATTGCTGGTTTAATTTATATAACGCAGCTTTTCTTTTTCTATTTGATCTATTTGTGTTATCTTGCAATTTAGCTGCTGCTTTTTAGGTTTATTTAATAAAATTTATATGTCTAATTAATATTGTTGTTTGATCTAGCGCGTTTTTTTTCCCTACATTTACACATTACACATCTGATGACACTTGAAGCAGCTCTTATAACACATTATAAATCTTTTTCTTTTTCTTTTCAGTGCACAGAAAGGAAAAGGCGTCAACTGTCACCTCTCGAGCGCAACAAACGTCCAACCCCCACGTCACAAAGACGGGACTGACGCTGCTGAAGGAGTGCTGCGGCTTCACCTGCTCCATCATGTAACGCCTCGTCGCGTTTTTGCTTGCGCTGAAGCTTATTAATTGGCCGCACGGCAAAAGCCTTACTCTGATTGGCTGCAGCAATTCATGGTCACCTCGGTGCCAGCGGCCAATGTTTTTGCCTTTATTTACGTGTTCAAAACTGTGTGACTGGGATGTGTATTGGGATTCGCCTCTTCTCTGCGCTCGTCCCGGGTCATTCTTCGCACGCTGTTCTCAAGTCTTCACCTCATAACAATTCACCTGCAAAAAGAAAAAAAAAAGGCCAAATCAGAAAATAAAGATGGCAGTCGGGCCGCCTGCACACCACCAGCAAGAAAAGTGCGTTCCAAGCGGATGACTAACGCCGACACCGGCTGAGCGCCGTCTGCATCACAGAACCCCCATGTCATCTACAACAGAGGTTCTCCACTCCGTCCTGGACCCCCGACAGGCCATGTTTGCAGGTTTTCCTTTATCTTGCACAGGTGCTTTAAATCTGCCAATGGTTTGGTATTTTGGACAGCTATTTTATCGAAGAGAAATTCCCAAACATTGGCCTGTTGGGTAATTGAGGACCCCTGATCTACAAAATATATCAACCATGATTTCAGCCCAGATCTGCGACTGCCCGTGAGTTATGGCTGAGGACTCATTCAGATGAGCAGGGGAACCCCTACTGTGTGCGTGGGGGGAACCCATACTGTGTGCGTGGGGGGAACCCCTACTGTGTGCGTGGGGGGACCCCCTACTGTGTGCATGGGGGGAACCCATACTGTGTGCATGGGGGGACCCCCTACTGTGTGTGTGGGGGGAACCCCTACTGTGTTTGTGGGGGGAACCCCTACTGTGTGCGTGGGGGGAACCCATACTGTGTGCATGGGGGAACCCCTACTGTGTGTGTGGGGGGAACCCCTACTGTGTTTGTGGGGGGAACCCCTACTGTGTGCGTGGGGGAACCCCTACTGTGTGCGTGGGGGAACCCCTACTGTGTGTGTGGGGGGAACCCCTACTGTGTGCATGGGGGGAACCACTACTGTGTGCGTGGGGGAACCCCCTACTGTGTGTGTGGGGGGAACCCCTACTGTGTGCATGGGGAGAACCCCTACTGTGTGCATGGGGGAACCCCTACTGTATGTGGGAGGGGAACCCCTACTGTGTGCATGGGGAGAACCCCTACTGTGTGCATGGGGGAACCCCTACTGTATGTGGGAGGGGAACCCCTACTGTGTGCATGGGTAGAACCCCTACTGTGTGCATGGGGGAACCCCTACTGTATGTGGGGGGGAACCCCTACTGTGTGCGTGGGGGGGAACCCCAACTATGTGCGTAGGTAGAACCCATACTGTGTGCATGGGGAGAACCCCTATTGTGTGCATGGAGGGAACCCGTATTGTGTGTATGGAGGGAACCTGTATTGTGTGCATTGGGGGAACCCCTACTGTATGTGGGAGGGGAACCCCTACTGTGTGCATGGGGAGAACCCCTACTGTGTGCATGGGGGAACCCCTACAGTATGTGGGGGGGGACCCCTACTGTGTGCGTGGGGGGAACCCCAACTGTGTGCGTAGGTAGAACCCATACTGTGTGCGTGGGGAGAACCCCTATTGTGTGCATGGGGAGGAACCCCTACTGTGTGTGTGGGGAGGACCCGTATTGTGTGCATGGAGGGAACCCCTACTTTGTGCATGGGGAGAACCTGTACCGTGTGCAAGGGGGGAACCCCTACTGTGTGCGTGGGGGAAACCAGTATTGTGTGTGCATGGGGGGGAACCCCTACTGACTACATGGGGGAGAAACTTGTACTGCATACATGGGGAATGTGTTTTTCCATCCACCCTGAGCTGTGTGCACAGTGCCAGTTCAAGCATCTTCTGAATAAGGCCTAATGACTAAAAGATACAGTGTGACAGTGAAGGATACTATAATGTACAATGTTTAAAGTAATAGGTATAATGTTGCACAGTGACGGATACTATAATGTACAATGATGGTTACAATGTCACTCAATCATTGATACAATGTTGTACGGTGATAATAATAATAATATTTTATTTATAGGCACCTTTCAGAACACGGAGACCTGATGGATACCATGTTGTACAGTCATCGCTCTGGTGAATACAATAAATCGATCATTGGGCAACTATGACTGAGTAACATGGTTTCTGTTATTGAGTAAATTTGTATCTAACATTGGGTAACATTGTATCCATTTTTGTACTTCACTGTTACTTTTGATCGTCACGTGTCGATCTCCACTAAAATAGACATTTATTATATTTATTACTTGTCGGGGTATTTAGGAATACTCTGGATCTGAGGATACCCTCCCCCACCCTGATCATAGTATACATTGTTCATCTCCTGCTCTAGGATCACATAATTTTATATTTGATACATATTTATAAAGCAGTGAATATCAGATTTATAAATACTCCATTCACACTGTGCATTGTATTATTGTGTGTTGATGAGGACCATTAATCCTGTGAAAGGATTCAGAAGATTAGGAGGTGATATTGAAGCACAAACAGCCAATAGGGAATCCCGTTCTGGTGACAGGGGGAATTTCCACTCACTTTTTTTGAGATGTCCTCCAACTTCCTGTTGTGTTTGCCTGGACAGGAAGTGAAGGAAAATCTCTACAACAAGACACAGACTGCAGCTGATGCATTCTTTGTTGCTTCGTGAAATGAGATGAATTTATCTTTATCTTGAATTTATTTTCCCTGCACTGATACTTAGAATTCACTCCCCAGCACTGGCATTAATACTTAGAATTCTGTAGGGAAGCGAGAACCTACCACCTCTCTTTACATTGGAACTTACCCTATATTAACTACAAGCACAAGTCATCCGAGGACATGAGCACAAAGAAATCATTCCGGTTCGGATGGATGCTGGAGGTTTGAATCCACTTCTTATACTCCTCTCCTTCTTGAATTTGTATATAAAGTGCAGCAGCACAAGTGAGACTCTGTGGGGTGGCAGAGTCTAGAGCCCTGGGCCAGTGCAGTAGAGGGGGAGTAGCCAGCCAGAAAAATGCATTCATTATAGTTACTGATTTTTTTCATTTTTTTTCTTTTTTCACCCACCTCTGGGTGTTTTTTGAGTGCAAAAAGCAAAGCAACTGTCTGAGAACTGTTGAGGAGTACGGGGACCGGGCCGTCCAGTGCCCAGGGCAAGGACCCTAAATTGTACCCCAGCTGCTGCTCTGCGCCTGAGGCAGCTTTCCCTGTCCACCCCTTGTCCCGGCCCCGCTGTTGAGAAGAGTCACAAGCCTCTCCGCAGCTGAAGAATCATTATATCCCTCTCTAGTTGGTAGAGGTGTGGGGAGTCTAGTCACAGCACTGCATGCTGACCTTAAAGCATTTGCATCTTCCGATCGTTTTTGAAAACATTGAAGTCATATGACAAAGGAGGAGGAACCTGGTGTCACCATCAGGGCTGCTCTTAGAAATCATGGGGCAGTCTACCTTTTTCGGGGGTCCCCTTTGACTCGCCCTTTACCCTGGCCTCTCCCCTGTCCTGGATTGGAACATGTAATAGCATGAGCCATGACAGGTCCTCTTTATGGAGAGATCTGGGGTCTATTAGACCCCCAGATCTCACCTCTAGCCTACAAAACATCTAATCAAACGGAGATTGCTGCTCATACAGGGCTTTTGAATGCCCTGTTTTTTTGTTTTGCAGAAATGAACTGTAAAGGTGGCCGGGCCCCCCTTGCTGAGCTGATAGGGCTGGGGCCCGGTACAACAGGACTGGCTGTACTGCCTTAGCGGTGGCCCTGGTCACCATACATGCATGCCTAGAGTGAGATTTACATGCAGCCCTGCTCATACCTGAAATATAACCTGGACCTGGAAGAGGTTGGTATGGGGCAGATGCACTCCACCCTGGAAATGCTGCTGAAGATTGGCTTTGCAGCTATGGGATAAGACGGCTGGGAAACATAGGGGAAGTTCTCCAGAAAATCTGGAACTAGAAATGCATCAAAAGACACGAGGAGGACTCTATATGACTATCTGTATTCAAAGACCAACATGGAGATACGCTAATAAATGCATCAACACCTCAATGGGCTTTGCCTCCATTCCTGGATGGTGAGTGAGGGGCCTTCGTCCACCTTTGGTGACTCAACTGGTAAGAAACGAAAGATTGTGCAACCTCCATGCCTAGTCCCGACCTCCATTCCTGCCTATCCGGGAGTTTTGGGTGTCCCCCAAATTTTGGTGTTTCAGCCTCTCGTGTTATATCCTTCATAGTATAAAATAAATAAACATCGGGAAAGGATGGTGGAAACTCCTTATAAAGGGCACACCAAGTTTGAAGACAAGGGAACTCAGAGTGAACGGTCTGGAGACCTGACCACCACACCTAATATGAGCTTGTTGGACATCCCATTCCTAAACCATAGCAAACAATATGGAGTTGGCCTCCCCTTTGCAGCTGTACCGCCTTCCGCTTTTCAGGGAAGGCTTTGCACAGGATTTTGGAGGGTGTCCATTTATGAGGTCAAGTATGGATGTTCTATGAGAAGACCTGGCTTGAGGTTAGGCACCAGTCCAGTTCCTCCACACCAAACCGGTGAAACCAAATCTCTATGGAGCTGGCTTTGTACACAGAGAACTGAAAAGTAGACCTGTGCAGAACTAAGCTGTTGGGATTGATTTGTTGCGTTACTAATTTAATTTCATTGCATTCGTAACAAAATTCATTTTGTTTAGTTCTGTTTAGTTTTGTTTATTCATTTTCGACTGGATTAAATTTTTTCCAATGAATTAAAAAAAAAAATCGAATCAATCCGAATTCATTGTGAAGAATAGTTGGTTCTATTCTATTTGGAATTCAAATTTTGGAAGACAGCTATATTCTATTCAATTCCATTCTATTCTATTCTAATATTTTATGTTCTATTCTTTTTGATTCTATTCCTTTATTTTCTATTCTTTTCTATTTCTTTATTTTCTATTCTAATCTATTCTTTTATTTTCTATTCTATTTTTTATTTTCTATTTTATTATATTCTGTTTTTTTCTGGTTATTCTATTCTTTTTTAAATTCAAATT
Source organism: Aquarana catesbeiana (assembly GCF_042186555.1). Taxonomy (NCBI): domain Eukaryota; kingdom Metazoa; phylum Chordata; class Amphibia; order Anura; family Ranidae; genus Aquarana; species Aquarana catesbeiana. The sequence goes on from NC_133335.1 coordinate 241,033,396, forward strand.
TTGGAAGACGGTCATATTCTTTCTGTTTTATTCTAATCTAGTCAAAATTCAAGTTTCAAAATTAACATTTCAGAAGATGGCTATATTCTTTCTATTTCATTCTATTCTAATCTATTGCATATTTTTTCTATTCTTTTATTTTATATTCTATTATATTCCTTTATTTTATAGTCTATTATATTCCTATATTTTTTATTCTATTCTATTCTTTTATTTTATATTCTATTCTGTTTTAGTATATTCTTTTCTATTCTTTTTTTTTTTTTATTTCACAATTCGAATTTCGAAAAAAAACTATATTCTTTCTAGTTAATCCTATTCTATTTTAATCAATTTTATTTTTTCCTATTCTGTTCTTTTCTATTCTATTTTTTTCTACTCTATTTTTTCTATTCTATCGTTTCTATATTATTCTTTTTTTTCCCATTCTTTCTTCTCTATTCTTTTCTATTCTATTCCTTTCTGTTCCTTTATGATCTCTTCTTTCTATTTTGTTTAAGTTTCTTTTATATTTTTTCTATTCTATTGTTTTCTATTTTAATTATTTATTTTTTATTATTATGTTCTATTCTCTTCCTTTATTTTCTATTCTACTCTGTTTTATTCTATTATTTTCAACAGTCAAAAAATCAGCACTAGTCAATAATATGCTTACATTTCAAATTTATTTTCGAATTTGATTTTGTTGTCGAATTCGATTCCAATTTTATTGGAATTTGAATAATTTTGAGCAAAATTTTGTTTCATCATTTCGGATTTGTTTAAATTCAATAGTAATGTAATTTGGAATTTCGGACACATCCGAATCCCAGAGTAATGATAATTTCGTCCGAATTTTTGATTTAGAACGAAACGAACTGCACATCTACTATAGAGGTTTTTCCCCAACCAAGGTTGGAAGAGCACAATTGGCATTAACAGGACCCTTCACTGGAGACACCTGAACTCCCATCGTTTGAGAGGGGTCCACATTCTTTAGGGTTTATACCCTCATTGGGTGGACTTAACATTTAGGGCACCCTTTTTTACCTTTTTATGACGATAGACGCCCCATGAATTGCCCAATATGTCTCAGTCCCTCCTTCACCAGTCTGACAAAATCATCTTCATCACCAGGACAGCATTAAAAGATGTTAATTGTTTTATTTTCCATATGGATAGCCGGGAACAGAACATCTGAAGGAAAATTATAAAGATTGTATTTTATTTAAATGGATAAAAATCACAAATGCACAATATAACCTCAACTAGTAAGATTTTTTGCTGTTGTTTTTGTGCAACCAGAACTTGGAATGGATATCTAGTTATTGACAATGTTTGTTTTCTGACACATTAAGTCAATTTCTCCACTTCAATTAATTTCAGGTTCAATTATGCATTTTTTTTATGTTTAGAGATCCAGTGTTTTATACCCCCCATCATTTAGCCCCCATACCTCCAAGCGGTACTCCTCCAGTTAAAATTTAAGGTGTTCAAAGAGATGATTTGATCAATTTGCAATTATTTGTAGAACATCATAGCTCCACAAAATTGGGACAAGACTTCAAGAGGAACCTCACTCTGCATAATAATAAAAAAAAAAAAGACATATTTACTAGACCAGCCTTTCTCAACCTTTTTAACCCAGGGAAACCCTTAAGATATCCTTCTAGTCTCAGGAACCCCTGCTAAAAATGACTATATCTACAACTCATGATACATTCTTGTGATGGCCAGTGGGAAGAATGCTCTTTACACTTGTGGTCGTTGGGAAGAATTATCCCCTTACATCTACCTAAAAGGATCAATGTTGTCAGTGGGAACTTATATGAGAGGCAGAAATTGCTCATTGCTCAGGGAACCCTTAGCAACTTTTGAAGGAGCCCTCAGGGGTTCTGTAAAATCCTGGTTGAGAAACCCTGTACGAGACAATGGAGTCCACTGTTGTCTTGCTTCAAGCAAAAGTTCTCCCTTTGCCCTTCTTCTCCAGTGCCTCCATCTTTAATTAAGATCTGGAGCGTGGAGAGACCTCCATGGTCTAGCACAGGGTTTCTTAACCCTAGGGTTCCTCCAGAGGTTGCTAGGGGTTCCATGAGCAATGAGCAATTTCTGCCTTTCAGATAAGTTTCGACTGACACCATTAATGTTTTTAGCTATCTGTAAGGGAGAAATTTGTCTCAATGCCCAGGGTGTGCGTGCGCAGGCGTGACATCTCGCAAATGGCTGGCTACAGATGGCTACGTCACACCATCCCAGGAGGCAGTTTGCAAGATGTCAAGCATGCGCATGCTGTGGGGTCTTTGTCAGAGAACCGCCAGAGACCCACGGTGTATCTGCACATGCGGGAGGGCCATGACGTCATCCTGGCCTAAAACATAAAAAAAGGTTTTTCATTTTGAATTATTATTTTTTTTCTTTTTTGCTAATGTGCAAGAGCAAGGGAGAAGGGAGAAGACCATAAAGACATGGGTAAAGTTCCACCTTACGTATGAACATTCTTTGCTTCGATACATAAAAGAGATATTGGGGAAATGCTTTAAATCCTTGTCTTTGTACCCAATATTTTATTCATTTGTTTCCTTACTGGTTTCTGGAACTTCCTGGGTAAAATGTTACCATCAAATGCCTGAATGATTGGTATTCTCTGGGACCCCTGTAGTGTACAAACATTAAAACATGGATGTAAAAAGAAAAAAGAGAGATTAAAGAAATATATAATAAAATATATACTGTATATATCACACGCGGAAAGTCTTGGTGGATGTGTTCTTTGTCTTTTGTTCTTTTTTTGCTTTAGAAAATATTTGGGTAAAAGTTTGATTAACCTGCACACTAAAAAACCTGAATGGGGGGGATGGGGCAGCGTCATATAGGACTGTGGGAAAGCTGGGCCACTGATTTGTATGGGAGAGACACAGTTTGACCCTCTATCACTTACCAGTTAAAGAATAAAAGATCAGATCTATTAAAGTATATGTAGCCTGAATACTAGGGCACTAGGCCTGTCCAGGACCCATGGACCTCACTTAAGTGCTTGTTTCCTTCCTGCATAAGCTCCCTCGCCACTGACATAACCTTCATCGCCACTGACATAACCATCATCGCCACTGACATAACCTTCATCGCCACTGACATAACCTTCATCGCCACTGACATAACCATCATCACCACTGACATAACCTTCATCACCACTGACATAACCTTCATCTCCACTAACATAACCATCATCACCACTGACATAACCTTCATCACCACTAACATAACCATCATCACCACTGACATAACCATCATCACCACTGACATAACCATCATCGCCACTGACATAACCATCATCGCCACTGACATAACCTTCATCTCCACTAACATAACCATCATCACCACTGACATAACCATCATCACCACTGACATAACCATCATCGCCACTGACATAACCTTCATCTCCACTAACATAACCATCATCACCACTGACATAACCTTCATCACCACTGACATAACCTTCATCTCCACTAACATAACCATCATCACCACTGACATAACCATCATCACCACTGACATAACCTTCATCACCACTGACATAACCTCCATCACCATTGATAAAGTTACATAGTTAATCAGGTTGAAAAAAGACACAAGTTCATAATAGATCAACCATAAAACATATGGAGACATAACCTCCTTCATCATTGACATAATCTCCATCTTCACTGACATAACCTCTATCATCACTGACTTAACCTCCATTATCACTGACATATACTTCATCATTAACATAACCTCCATCACCATTGACGTAACTTCCATTATTATTGACATTACCTCCATCACCAATGACATAACCTTCATCATCACTGACATAACCTCCATCACCATTGACATCACCTCAATCATCATTGACGTAACTTCCATTATAACTGACATAACCTTCATCATCAATGACAACCTTCATCTGCACTGACATAACTCTCATCACTATTGGCGTAACTTCCATTATAATTGACATAACCTTCATCACCACTGACATAACCTTCATTGCCACTGACAACCATCATCATCACCACTGACATAACCTTCATCACCACTGACATCACCTCCAAAATCACTGACATAACCTTCATCACCACTGACATAACCTTCATTGCCACTGACAACCATCATCGTCACCACTGACATAACCTCCGTCACCACTGACATAACCTCCATCGCCACTGACATAACCTTCATCACCACTGACATAACCTTCATTGCCACTGACAACCATCATCATCACCACTGACATAATCTCCATCACCACTGACATAACCTCCATCACCACTGACATAATCTCCATCACCACTGACATAATCTCCATCACCACTGACAAAATCTCCATCACCACAGACATAACCTCCATCACCACAGACATAACCTCCATCACCACTGACATAACCTTCATCACCACTGACATAACCTTCATCACCACTGACATAACCTTCATCACCACTGACATAACCTTCATTGCCACTGACAACCATCATCATCACCACTGACATAATCTCCATCACCACTGACATAATCTCCATCACCACTGACATAATCTCCATCACCACTGACAAAATCTCCATCACCACAGACATAATCTCCATCACCACAGACATAATCTCCATCACCACTGACATAATCTCCATCACCACAGACATAATCTCCATCACCACTGACAAAATCTCCATCACCACAGACATAATCTCCATCACCACAGACATAATCTCCATCACCACAGACATAATCTCCATCACCACTGACATAATCTCCATCATCACTGACATCCTCCTAACTGTTACTAGGAACTTGTTTTGGAGACCTTCTTTTGCATGATAATGATGTCCCCAACCTGGCCAAAACAAAGTTTCCTTTACCGATACACGTAGCTGCTGTTAGAGGTGTATAAACTGTAAAGTATTCCACGCTGTGTTCTTGCACCGGTGTGGGACTGAGTGCCACTCAGCCATTCTCAGGAAGCCTTGTATTTTTATGAATAAATACAAAGCTTCCTCTGACTGAAAAGGAGATCGTTATGTCATTCGGCGGCCTCACCAAAATGCTAGTAGGCTATTTTCTGTGCTGATTGAATGTTTTAAATTGATTTAAAGCCGCAAATACTGCATTTGGCAACTGGATGTCCACATCATAGGAACTTCCTAAGATACTTAGCACCATCTAATGGACACATGGGGTATTTTCCATTTGAATTCAATTATAAAAATATTAGATCAGCACAGGAAATAGCCTAATAACATAGATTTTTTTGTTCTCAATTCACACAGAATGAATGTATATGCACTTTCACTGGGTGAATTGCTGTGCAATTCTTTTATAAATAGACCCCTATGTGTTTTTAAAGCACAACTCCAGGACACCTAAATATCCTCCAGCTGCAATTGTTCTATCTTTCTATGTTCTCCCCATGCCTGTGGGTGGAGTGCTCCTCCATGTAGCAGATTACACAGGATCCTCTTAGACCGCACTGTACATGGCTTGTCCACCCACTACCCACATTTTTAGGAGATGAGCCGTCCTTGGAGGAGGTAGGGGGTGGGTAATTAAGCTGCGTACCGTCCGATCTCCCAATCCACCGTTGGGGGTTATGGGGGGGGGGGTTTGTACCAGGAGGGGGGATTTGGGGTAAGGATTTACGCTAGGAGTGGGGAAGAGGATTTGAGCTGTGAGGGGGATTTGGAGAAAAGGATTTGTACTAGGGGAGGGGGGTTGGGGGAGAGGATTTGTACAAGGAGGGGGTATTGGGGGAGAGGAGTTGTACTAGGAGGAGGGAACTGGGGGGAGCATTTCTACTTGAAGGGGGGATTTGGGGGGAGGATTTATGCTAGGAGTGGGGAAGAGGATTTGTGCTGGGAGGGGGGTTGGGAGAGAGGATTTGTACTTGGAGAGGGGATTGGGGGAGAGGAGTTAATCTAGGGGGAGGGAAGTGAGGGATTTCTACTAGGAGGGGGGGGGGGGGGATTTATGCTAGGAGTGGGGAAGAGAATTTGTGATTGGGGTGGGATTTGGGGGGAGGATTTATGCTGGGGGGGGGGTTGGGGGAGAGGATTTGTACTTGGAGAGGGGATTGGGGGAGAGGAGTTAAACAAGGGGGAGGGAATTGAGGGGAGAATTTCTACTAGGAGGGGGGGAGGATTTATGTTAGGAGTGGGGAAGAGAATTTGTGCTTGGGGGGGGGGGGGGGAATAGAAGGGGGGATTTGGGCTGGGAGGTGGATTGGGGGAGAGGATTTGTACTAGGAGGGGGTATTTGGGGGGAGGATTTATGCTAGGAGTGGGGAAGAGGATTTGTACTTGGAGAGGGGATTGGGGGAGAGGAGTTAATCTAGGGGAGGGAAGTGAGGGATTTCTACTAGGAGGGGGGGGGATTTATGCTAGGAGTGGGGAAGAGAATTTGTGATTGGGGTGGGATTTGGGGGGAGGATTTATGCTGGGGGGGGTTGGGGGAGAGGATTTGTACTTGGAGAGGGGATTGGGGGAGAGGAGTTAAACAAGGGGGAAGGAATTGAGGGGAGAATTTCTACTAGGAGGGGGGAGGATTTATGTTAGGAGTGGGGAAGAGAATTTATTTATTTATTTATTTATTTCAGGTACTTATATAGCGCCGTCAATTTACGTAGCGCTTTACATATACATTGTACCTTCACATCAGTCCCTACCCTCAAGGAGCTTACAATCTACGGTCCCTAACTCACATTCATACATACTAGGGACAATTTAGACAGGATCCAATTAACCAACCAGCATGTCTTTGGAGTGTGGGAGGAAACCGGAGTACCCGGAGGAAACCCACGCAGGCACAGGGAGAACATGCAAACTCCAGGCAGGTAGTGTCGTGGGTGGGATTCGAACCAGCGACCCTTCTTACTGCTAGGCGAAAGTGCTACCCACTACACCACTGTGCCGCCCATAATTTGTGCTTGGGGGGGGAGATAGGAGGGGGGATTTGGGGAAGAGGATTTGTGCTAAGAGGGGGATTGGGGGGGGGGGGGGGGAATTTATGGTAGGGGTGGGGAAGAGGATTTGTGCTGGGAGGTGGATTGGGGGAGAGGATTTGTACTAGGAGGGGGTATTTGGGGGGAGGATTTATGCTAGGAGTGGGGAAGAGGATTTGTGCTGGGAGGGGGGATTGGGGGAGAGGAGTTAAACTAGGGGGAGGGAAGTGAGGGATTTCTACTAGGAGGGGGGAGGATTTATGCTAGGAGTGGGGAAGAGAATTTGTGATTGGGGTGGGATTTGGGGGGAGGATTTATGCTGGGGGGGGTTGGGGGAGAGGATTTGTACTTGGAGAGGGGATTGGGGGAGAGGAGTTAAACAAGGGGGAGGGAATTGAGGGGAGGATTTCTACTAGGAGGGGGGAGGATTTATGTTAGGAGTGGGGAAGAGAATTTGTGCTTGGGGGGGGAGGATAGGAGGGGGGATTTGGGGAAGAGGATTTGTGCTAAGAGGGGGTTTGGGGGAGGAATTTATGGTAGGGGTGGGGAAGAGGATTTGTGGCGGGAGGTGGATTGGGGGAGAGGATTTGTACTAGGAGGGGGTATTTGGGGGGAGGATTTATGCTAGGAGTGGGGAAGAGGATTTGTGCTGGGAGGGGGGATTGGGGGAGAGGAGTTGTACTAGGAGGAGGGAATTGGGGGGAGGATTACTACTTGAAGGGGGGATTTGGGGGGGGATTTATGCTAGGAGTGGGGAAGAGGATTTGTGCTAGGAGGGGGGGTTGGAGGAGAGGATTTGTACTTGGAGGGGGGATTGGGGGAGAGGAGTTAAACTAGGGGGAGGGAATTGAGGGGAGGAATTCTACTAGGAGGAGGGAGGATTTATGCTGGGGGGAAGAGGATTTGTACTAGGAGGGGGATTGGGGGGTGATTTAGAGTAGGAGTGGGGAAGAGGATTTGTGCTTAGAGGGGGGTTGGGGGAGAGGATTTGTACCTGGAGAGGGGTTGGGGGAGAGGAGTTAAACTAGGAGGAGGGAATTGAGGGGAGGATTTCTCCTAGGAGGGGGAGGATTTATGCTGGGATGCTAGGGGGAAAGGATTTGTACTAGGAGGGGGAGTGGGGGGGTGATTTATAGTAGGAGTGGGGAAGAGGATTTGTGATGGGGGGGTTGGGGGAGAGGATTTGTACCTGGAGAGGGGTTGGGGAAGATGAGTTAAACCAGGAGGAGGGAATTGAGGGGAGGATTTCTCCTAGGAGGGGGGAGGATTTATGGTAGGAGTGGAGAAGAGGATTTGTACTTGGAGGGGGGATTGGGGGAGAGGATTTGTACTAGAAGGCAGGGAGTGGGGGAGAGGAATTGTACTAGGAGGGGGTATTTGGGGGGAGGATTTATGCTAGGAGTGGGGAAGAGGATTTGTGCTGGGAGGGGGGTTTGGGGGAAAGGATTTGTACTTGGAGGGGGGATTGTGGGAGAGGAGTTGTACTAGGAGGAGGGATTCGGGGGGGGATTTCTACTTGAAGGGGGATTTGGGGGAAGGATTTGTGCTGGGAGGGGGGTTGGGGGAGAGGATTTGTACTAGGAGGGGGGATTGCGGGAGAGGAGTTAAACTAGGAGGAGGGAATTGAGGGGAGGATTTCCACTAGGAGGGGGGAATTTGTGCTGGGGGGGATTGGGGAGAGGATTTGTGCTAAGAGGAGGATGGGGGGGGGGGGTTTATAGTAGGAGTGGGGAAGAGGATTTTTGCTGGGAGGGGGGGTTGGGAGAGAGGAGTTAAACTAGAAGGAGGGAATTGAGGGGAGGATTTCTGCTAAGAGGGGGAGGATTTGTGCTGGGAGGGGGGATAGGATTTGGGGGGGTATGCTAGGAGTGAGGAAGAGGATTTGTGCTAGGAGGGGGGATTTGGGGTAGGAAGCAGGTGAGGAGTTAGGTGGCCCAGACTGACTCTCCGCAGATGACGCACCGTGACCCGCGCCACATTCTCACACATCTGGTTGGAAGATTAAAGCCTTTGCACCAGTCGGAGAATTGAGTAGAAATTGCCAGCGGCTTAGTCCTCGCCGGCTGCGTCCCCCGCACCGCGACCGGGAACCGTCTCCTGAAGGTGGCGACATGATAGGACCGAAGATTAGAGACCTCATCATCCATGGACAGCGTGAGACAGAACCCCGACTTTGGGTCAGGAAACAAATTTAAATTGTATCGAAATCCAAACGTATATATTATCTTGTAAAAGTAGCGGTGACATCATCACGGTGCTGAACATAGCCTGTGCAAAGAGCGCAGAGGTGTGGGAGGGGCCCAGCAAACTCCACCCACTACATAAAACGACAAGAGGGGGCGGGGACAAGACCAGTCCCCCTGCACAAGGAAAGAGATCAGCAGTGGGCGGTCTTTATTACAGGAAGTCTCACACTGGATTACTGCACAGATCTGGAAGAAATACACAAAGATCACCGAGATTCTAGGAAAAGACACACGAGGAGTATATTTAGACAATATATGCCTATCACAGAGCTTTAAATCCTCTGTTGTTGTTTTTTTTTTGTTTGCCACCTGTGTCCCATTAAGAGAAATTTCCTTTTACTTCCTGTCCTGTAGACACAAAGAGAATATAAAGAAAACCAATACAAAGTAAGAGAAACCTCCTCTTCTACAGAATACGTGTCCTCATTGGAAGATTCCAAGATCTCCCCATTGTGGGAGGGGCAGAAACACAAACTACTGCAGGAATTATCCCCATTGTGGGAGGGGCAGAGACACAAACTACTGAAGGGAAATCTCATTGTGGGAGGAGCAGAGACACAAACTACTGCAGGAATTATCCCCATTGTGGGAGGGGCAGAGACACAAACTACTGCAGTAAATCTCACCATCGTGGGAGGGGCAGAGACACAAACTACTGCAGTAAATCTCACCATTGTGGGAGGGGCAGAGACACAACCTACTGCAGGGAAATCTCATCATTGTGGGAGGGGCAGAGACACAAATTACTGCAGGAAATCTCTCCATTGTGGGAGGGGCAGAGACACAAACTACTGCAGGAATTATCCCCATTGTGGGAGGGGCAGAGACACAAACTACTGCAGTAAATCTCACCATTGTGGGAGGGGCAGAGACACAAACTACTGCAGTAAATCTCACCATTGTGGGAGGGGCAGAGACACAACCTACTGCAGGGAAATCTCATCATTGTGGGAGGGGCAGAGACACAAACTACTGCAGGAAATCGCCCCATTGTGGGAGGGGCAGAGGCACAAACTACTGCAGGAAATCTCACCATTGTGGGAGGGGCAGAGACACAAACTACTGCAGGAAATCTCCCCATTGTGGGAGAGGCAGAGACACAAACTACTGCAGGAAAATCTCCTCATTGTGGGAGGGGCAGAGGCACAAACTACTGCAGGGAAATCTCCTCATTGTGGGAGGGGCAGAGACACAAACTACTGAAAGGAAATCTCCCCATTGTGGGAGGGGCAGAGACACAAACTACTGCAGGAAATCTCACCACTGTGGGAGGGGCAGAGACACAAACTACTGCAGGGAAATCTTCTCATTGTGGGAGGGGCAGAGACACAAACTACTGAAGGGAAATCTCCCCATTGTGGGAGGGGCAGAGACACAAACTACTGCAGGAAATCTCACCATTGTGGGAGGGGCAGAAACACAAACTACTGCAGGAATTATCCCCATTGTGGGAGGGGCAGAGACACAAACTACTGCAGTAAATCTCACCATTGTGGGAGGGGCAGAGACACAAACTACTGCAGTAAATCTCACCATTGTGGGAGGGGCAGAGACACAACCTACTGCAGGGAAATCTCATCATTGTGGGAGGGGCAGAGACACAACCTACTGCAGGGAAATCTCATCATTGTGGGAGGGACAGAGACACAAATTACTGCAGGAATTATCCCCATTGTGGGAGGGGCAGAGACACAAACTACTGCAGTAAATCTCACCATTGTGGGAGGGGCAGAGACACAAACTACTGCAGTAAATCTCACCATTGTGGGAGGGGCAGAGACACAACCTACTGCAGGGAAATCTCATCATTGTGGGAGGGGCAGAGACACAAACTACTGCAGGAAATCTCACCATTGTGGGAGGGTCAGAGAAACAAACTACTGCAGGAAATCTCCCCATTGTGGGAGGGGCAGAGGCACAAACTACTGCAGGGAAATCTCCTCATTGTGGGAGAGGCAGAGGCACAAACTACTGCAGGGAAATCTCCTCATTGTGGGAGGGGCAGAGACACAAACTACTGAAGGGAAATCTCCCCATTGTGGGAGGGGCAGAGACACAAACTACTGCAGGAAATCTCACCATTGTGGGAGGGGCAGAGACACAAACTACTGCAGGGAAATCTCCTCATTGTGGGAGGGGCAGAGACACAAACTACTGAAGGGAAATCTCCTCATTGTGGGAGGAGCAGAGACACAAACTACTGCAGGAATTATCCCCATTGTGGGAGGGGCAGAGACACAAACTACTGCAGTAAATCTCACCATTGTGGGAGGGGCAGAGACACAAACTACTGCAGGAAATCTCCCCATTGTGGGATGGGCAGAGACACAAACTAATGCAGGAATTATCCCCATTGTGGGAGGGGCAGAGACACAAACTACTGCAGTAAATCTCACCATTGTGGGAGGGGCAGAGACACAAACTACTGCAGTAAATCTCACCATTGTGGGAGGGGCAGAGACACAACCTACTGCAGGGAAATCTCATCATTGTGGGAGGGGCAGAGACACAAACTACTGCAGGAAATCTCACCATTGTGGGAGGGGCAGAGACACAAACTACTGCAGGAAATCACCCCATTGTGGGAGGGGCAGAGACACAAACTACTGCAGGGAAATCTCCTCATTGTGGGAGAGGCAGAGGCACAAACTACTGCAGGGAAATCTCCTCATTGTGGGAGGGGCAGAGACACAAACTACTAAAGGGAAATCTCCCCATTGTAGGAGGGGCAGAGACACAAACTACTGCAGGAAATCTCACCATTGTGGGAGGGGCAGAGACACAAACTACTGCAGGGAAATCTCATTGTGGGAGGGGCAGAGACACAAACTACTGAAGGGAAATCTCCTCATTGTGGGAGGAGCAGAGACACAAACTACTGCAGGAATTATCCCCATTGTGGGAGGGGCAGAGACACAAACTACTGCAGTAAATCTCACCATTGTGGGAGGGGCAGAGACACAAACTACTGCAGGAAATCTCCCCATTGTGGGATGGGCAGAGACACAAACTAATGCAGGAATTATCCCCATTGTGGGAGGGGCAGAGACACAAACTACTGCAGTAAATCTCACCATTGTGGGAGGGGCAGAGACACAAACTACTGCAGTAAATCTCACCATTGTGGGAGGGGCAGAGACACAAACTACTGCAGTAAATCTCACCATTGTGGGAGGGGCAGAGACACAACCTACTGCAGGGAAATCTCATCATTGTGGGAGGGGCAGAGACACAAACTACTGCAGGAAATCTCACCATTGTGGGAGGGGCAGAGACACAAACTACTGCAGGAAATCACCTCATTGTGGGAGGGGCAGAGACACAAACTACTGCAGGAAAATCTCCTCATTGTGGGAGGGGCAGAGGCACAAACTACTGCAGGGAAATGTACAGGAATAAAGTAATTAACGAGTCAATGTTTGTAGCGTATTTATGAGAGGGGGCCGCAGAGGATCACAGCCACCGCTTCTTCCTATGATGAGACTAATTAATAAGTCGCTCTTCTATATTATTTCATTAGTCGGAAAGCTGATTCGCCTCCACAGAACGAGTGAATTATTGCACCACTCACTCCCACTCAGTGGCCCCGCCTCCCCCCGCATTGTCAGATCATAATATGAATGACTCATATAACAAGACAGCAGCGAGCGTGACAAAGAGCGGCACAAGGACGGCTACCCCAGGGGGGGGAGGGGCACATGTGTGTCCGTCACCACAGAGACGGCTATAGAAATGGGGGGGGCACATGTGTGTCCGTCACCACAGAGACGGCTATAGAAACAAGGGGGGGGGGGCTATAAATGTATAATGAAGGGTCCTAAACATCTCGCTGCACATCAACGGAATTCTCATACTTTCCGGCATTTCCGGGGTTCTTTAAAATCAACATTTAATTACACATCACCGTACTAATAATAATATAATACCGACCGCGGGGATTGAATGGTCTTTTTTTGGCAGAGGTTCTTCGCAAGAAACGTTTTGCTAATGATATTGTATATCGAAGAATTCCAGATATGGATATTTTTACAAAGTAACATCGGACCAGCTTGGATAGACAGGCGAGTCTCATAAATATAGAAACTCATCAAAAAGTTCATTAATTTCAGTAATTTAATTCAAAAAGTGAAACTGATACATTGTATATAGATTTGTTACACACAGAGCGATCGATTTTAAACATTTCTCTCTTTTAAAATTGATGATTATGGCTTACAGTGAGTGATACCCCAAATGTCAGTATCTCAGAAAATTAGAATATTATATAAGACCAATAAAAAAAAAAAAAAAAGAAGGACTTTTAATACAGAAATGTTGTCTTAGTGAGAAGTCTGTCCATGTACAGTATAGTAAAGTCTCCCCATGTACAGTATAGTAAAGTCTCCCCATGTACAGTATAGTAAAGTCTGTCCATGTACAGTATAGTAAAGTCTGTCCATGTACAGTATAGTAAAGTCTGTCCATGTACAGTATAGTAAAGTCTCTCCATGTACAGTATAGTAAAGTCTCTCCATGTACAGTATAGTAAAGTCTGTCCATGTACAGTATAGTAAAGTCTCTCCATGTACAGTATAGTAAAGTCTGTCCATGTACAGTATAGTAAAGTCTGTCCATGTACAGTATAGTAAAGTCTCTCCATGTACAGTATAGTAAAGTCTGTCCATGTACAGTATAGTAAAGTCTCTTCATGTACAGTATAGTAAAGTCTGTCCATGTACAGTATAGTAAAGTCTGTCCATGTACAGTATAGTAAAGTCTCTCCATGTACAGTATAGTAAAGTCTGTCCATGTACAGTATAGTAAAGTCTCTTCATGTACAGTATAGTAAAGTCTGTCCATGTACAGTATAGTAAAGTCTCCCCATGTACAGTATAGTAAAGTCTATCCATGTACAGTATAGTAAAGTCTGTCCATGTACAGTATAGTAAAGTCTGTCCATGTACAGTATAGTAAAGTCTATCCATGTACAGTATAGTAAAGTCTCTTCATGTACAGTATAGTAAAGTCTCTCCATGTACAGTATAGTAAAGTCTCCCCATGTACAGTATAGTAAAGTCTATCCATGTACAGTATAGTAAAGTCTGTCCATGTACAGTATAGTAAAGTCTCTCCATGTACAGTATAGTAAAGTCTGTCCATGTACAGTATAGTAAAGTCTCTCCATGTACAGTATAGTAAAGTCTGTCCATGTACAGTATAGTAAAGTCTATCCATGTACAGTATAGTAAAGTCTCTTCATGTACAGTATAGTAAAGTCTCTCCATGTACAGTATAGTAAAGTCTATCCATGTACAGTATAGTAAAGTCTGTCCATGTACAGTATAGTAAAGTCTCTTCATGTACAGTATAGTAAAGTCTCTCCATGTACAGTATAGTAAAGTCTCCCCATGTACAGTATAGTAAAGTCTATCCATGTACAGTATAGTAAAGTCTGTCCATGTACAGTATAGTAAAGTCTCTCCATGTACAGTATAGTAAAGTCTGTCCATGTACAGTATAGTAAAGTCTATCCATGTACAGTATAGTAAAGTCTCTCCATGTACAGTATAGTAAAGTCTGTCCATGTACAGTATAGTAAAGTCTCTCCATGTACAGTATAGTAAAGTCTGTCCATGTACAGTATAGTAAAGTCTGTCCATGTACAGTATAGTAAAGTCTATCCATGTACAGTATAGTAAAGTCTCTTCATGTACAGTATAGTAAAGTCTGTCCATGTACAGTATAGTAAAGTCTCCCCATGTACAGTATAGTAAAGTCTCTCCATGTACAGTATAGTAAAGTCTCTCCATGTACAGTATAGTAAAGTCTGTCCATGTACAGTATAGTAAAGTCTCTCCATGTACAGTATAGTAAAGTCTCTCCATGTACAGTATAGTAAAGTCTCTCCATGTACAGTATAGTAAAGTCTCTCCATGTACAGTATAGTAAAGTCTATCCATGTACAGTATAGTAAAGTCTCCCCATGTACAGTATAGTAAAGTCTCTTCATGTACAGTATAGTAAAGTCTCCCCATGTACAGTATAGTAAAGTCTCCCCATGTACAGTATAGTAAAGTCTCTCCATGTACAGTATAGTAAAGTCTGTCCATGTACAGTATAGTAAAGTCTCTCCATGTACAGTATAGTAAAGTCTCTTCATGTACAGTATAGTAAAGTCTGTCCATGTACAGTATAGTAAAGTCTCTCCATGTACAGTATAGTAAAGTCTCCCCATGTACAGTATAGTAAAGTCTCTCCATGTACAGTATAGTAAAGTCTGTCCATGTACAGTATAGTAAAGTCTCTCCATGTACAGTATAGTAAAGTCTCTTCATGTACAGTATAGTAAAGTCTCTCCATGTACAGTATAGTAAAGTCTCCCCATGTACAGTATAGTAAAGTCTCTCCATGTATAGTATAGTAAAGTCTCCCCATGTACAGTATAGTAAAGTCTCCATGTACAGTATAGTAAAGTCTCCATGTACAGTATAGTAAAGTCTCTCCATGTACAGTATAGTAAAGTCTGTCCATGTACAGTATAGTAAAGTCTATCCATGTACAGTATAGTAAAGTCTGTCCATGTACAGTATAGTAAAGTCTCTTCATGTACAGTATAGTAAAGTCTGTCCATGTACAGTATAGTAAAGTCTCCCCATGTACAGTATAGTAAAGTCTCTTCATGTACAGTATAGTAAAGTCTCTTCATGTACAGTATAGTAAAGTCTCCCCATGTACAGTATAGTAAAGTCTCCCCATGTACAGTATAGTAAAGTCTCTCCATGTACAGTATAGTAAAGTCTCCCCATGTACAGTATAGTAAAGTCTCTCCATGTACAGTATAGTAAAGTCTCTCCATGTACAGTATAGTAAAGTCTCTCCATGTACAGTATAGTAAAGTCTCCCCATGTACAGTATAGTAAAGTCTCTCCATGTACAGTATAGTAAAGTCTGTCCATGTACAGTATAGTAAAGTCTCTCCATGTACAGTATAGTAAAGTCTCTTCATGTACAGTATAGTAAAGTCTCTTCATGTACAGTATAGTAAAGTCTCCCCATGTACAGTATAGTAAAGTCTCCCCATGTACAGTATAGTAAAGTCTGTCCATGTACAGTATAGTAAAGTCTATCCATGTACAGTATAGTAAAGTCTCTTCATGTACAGTATAGTAAAGTCTGTCCATGTACAGTATAGTAAAGTCTATCCATGTACAGTATAGTAAAGTCTGTCCATGTACAGTATAGTAAAGTCTCTCCATGTACAGTATAGTAAAGTCTCCCCATGTACAGTATAGTAAAGTCTGTCCATGTATAGTATAGTAAAGTCTCCCCATGTACAGTATAGTAAAGTCTGTCCATGTACAGTATAGTAAAGTCTCTCCATGTACAGTATAGTAAAGTCTGTCCATGTACAGTATAGTAAAGTCTCTCCATGTACAGTATAGTAAAGTCTCTCCATGTACAGTATAGTAAAGTCTGTCCATGTACAGTATAGTAAAGTCTATCCATGTACAGTATAGTAAAGTCTCTCCATGTACAGTATAGTAAAGTCTGTCCATGTACAGTATAGTAAAGTCTCTCCATGTACAGTATAGTAAAGTCTGTCCATGTACAGTATAGTAAAGTCTCTCCATGTACAGTATAGTAAAGTCTGTCCATGTACAGTATAGTAAAGTCTCTTCATGTACAGTATAGTAAAGTCTGTCCATGTACAGTATAGTAAAGTCTCCCCATGTACAGTATAGTAAAGTCTATCCATGTACAGTATAGTAAAGTCTGTCCATGTACAGTATAGTAAAGTCTGTCCATGTACAGTATAGTAAAGTCTATCCATGTACAGTATAGTAAAGTCTCTTCATGTACAGTATAGTAAAGTCTCTCCATGTACAGTATAGTAAAGTCTCCCCATGTACAGTATAGTAAAGTCTATCCATGTACAGTATAGTAAAGTCTGTCCATGTACAGTATAGTAAAGTCTATCCATGTACAGTATAGTAAAGTCTCTCCATGTACAGTATAGTAAAGTCTGTCCATGTACAGTATAGTAAAGTCTCTCCATGTACAGTATAGTAAAGTCTGTCCATGTACAGTATAGTAAAGTCTCTTCATGTACAGTATAGTAAAGTCTGTCCATGTACAGTATAGTAAAGTCTCTCCATGTACAGTATAGTAAAGTCTCCCCATGTACAGTATAGTAAAGTCTCTCCATGTACAGTATAGTAAAGTCTGTCCATGTACAGTATAGTAAAGTCTGTCCATGTACAGTATAGTAAAGTCTGTCCATGTACAGTATAGTAAAGTCTATCCATGTACAGTATAGTAAAGTCTCTTCATGTACAGTATAGTAAAGTCTGTCCATGTACAGTATAGTAAAGTCTCCCCATGTACAGTATAGTAAAGTCTCTCCATGTACAGTATAGTAAAGTCTCTCCATGTACAGTATAGTAAAGTCTGTCCATGTACAGTATAGTAAAGTCTCTCCATGTACAGTATAGTAAAGTCTCTCCATGTACAGTATAGTAAAGTCTATCCATGTACAGTATAGTAAAGTCTCCCCATGTACAGTATAGTAAAGTCTCTTCATGTACAGTATAGTAAAGTCTCCCCATGTACAGTATAGTAAAGTCTCTCCATGTACAGTATAGTAAAGTCTGTCCATGTACAGTATAGTAAAGTCTCTCCATGTACAGTATAGTAAAGTCTCTTCATGTACAGTATAGTAAAGTCTGTCCATGTACAGTATAGTAAAGTCTCCCCATGTACAGTATAGTAAAGTCTCCATGTACAGTATAGTAAAGTCTCCATGTACAGTATAGTAAAGTCTCTCCATGTACAGTATAGTAAAGTCTGTCCATGTACAGTATAGTAAAGTCTATCCATGTACAGTATAGTAAAGTCTCTTCATGTACAGTATAGTAAAGTCTGTCCATGTACAGTATAGTAAAGTCTCCCCATGTACAGTATAGTAAAGTCTCTTCATGTACAGTATAGTAAAGTCTCTTCATGTACAGTATAGTAAAGTCTCCCCATGTACAGTATAGTAAAGTCTCTCCATGTACAGTATAGTAAAGTCTCTCCATGTACAGTATAGTAAAGTCTCCCCATGTACAGTATAGTAAAGTCTCCCCATGTACAGTATAGTAAAGTCTCTCCATGTACAGTATAGTAAAGTCTCTTCATGTACAGTATAGTAAAGTCTCCCCATGTACAGTATAGTAAAGTCTCTCCATGTACAGTATAGTAAAGTCTCCCCATGTACAGTATAGTAAAGTCTCTTCATGTACAGTATAGTAAAGTCTCTTCATGTACAGTATAGTAAAGTCTCTTCATGTACAGTATAGTAAAGTCTCCCCATGTACAGTATAGTAAAGTCTCTCCATGTACAGTATAGTAAAGTCTCCCCATGTACAGTATAGTAAAGTCTCTTCATGTACAGTATAGTAAAGTCTCTTCATGTACAGTATAGTAAAGTCTCTTCATGTACAGTATAGTAAAGTCTCCCCATGTACAGTATAGTAAAGTCTCCCCATGTACAGTATAGTAAAGTCTGTCCATGTACAGTATAGTAAAGTCTATCCATGTACAGTATAGTAAAGTCTCTTCATGTACAGTATAGTAAAGTCTGTCCATGTACAGTATAGTAAAGTCTATCCATGTACAGTATAGTAAAGTCTGTCCATGTACAGTATAGTAAAGTCTATCCATGTACAGTATAGTAAAGTCTCTCCATGTACAGTATAGTAAAGTCTATCCATGTACAGTATAGTAAAGTCTATCCATGTACAGTATAGTAAAGTCTCTTCATGTACAGTATAGTAAAGTCTCTCCATGTACAGTATAGTAAAGTCTCTCCATGTACAGTATAGTAAAGTCTATCCATGTACAGTATAGTAAAGTCTCTCCATGTACAGTATAGTAAAGTCTATCCATGTACAGTATAGTAAAGTCTCTTCATGTACAGTATAGTAAAGTCTGTCCATGTACAGTATAGTAAAGTCTGTCCATGTACAGTATAGTAAAGTCTCTCCATGTACAGTATAGTAAAGTCTCCCCATGTACAGTATAGTAAAGTCTGTCCATGTATAGTATAGTAAAGTCTCTCCATGTACAGTATAGTAAAGTCTCTCCATGTACAGTATAGTAAAGTCTCCCCATGTACAGTATAGTAAAGTCTCTCCATGTACAGTATAGTAAAGTCTCCCCATGTATAGTATAGTAAAGTCTCTCCATGTACAGTATAGTAAAGTCTCTCCATGTACAGTATAGTAAAGTCTCTCCATGTACAGTATAATAAAGTCTCTTCATGTACAGTATAATAAAGTCTCCCCATGTACAGTATAGTAAAGTCTCCCCATGTACAGTATAGTAAAGTCTCCCCATGTACAGTATAGTAAAGTCTCTCCATGTACAGTATAGTAAAGTCTGTCCATGTACAGTATAATAAAGTCTGTCCATGTACAGTATAGTAAAGTCTCCCCATGTACAGTATAGTAAAGTCTCCCCATGTACAGTATAGTAAAGTCTCTCCATGTACAGTATAATAAAGTCTCTTCATGTACAGTATAGTAAAGTCTCCCCATGTACAGTATAGTAAAGTCTCCCCATGTACAGTATAGTAAAGTCTGCCCATGTACAGTGTAGTAAAGTCTCCCCATGTACAGTATAGTAAAGTCTCCCCATGTACAGTATAGTAAAGTCTCCCCATGTACAGTATAATAAAGTCTCTTCATGTACAGTATAATAAAGTCTCTTCATGTACAGTATAGTAAAGTCTCCCCATGTACAGTATAGTAAAGTCTCCCCATGTACAGTATAGTAAAGTCTGCCCATGTACAGTATAGTAAAGTCTCCCCATGTACAGTATAGTAAAGTCTCTCCATGTACAGTATAGTAAAGTCTCCCCATGTACAGTATAGTAAAGTCTGCCCATGTACAATATAGTAAAGTCTCTCCATGTACAGTATAGTAAAGTCTCTCCATGTACAGTATAGTAAAGTCTCTCCATGTACAGTATAATAAAGTCTGTCCATGTACAGTATAGTAAAGTCTCTCCATGTACAGTATAGTAAAGTCTCTCCATGTACAGTATAGTAAAGTCTCCCCATGTACAGTATAGTAAAGTCTGCCCATGTACAATATAGTAAAGTCTCTCCATGTACAGTATAGTAAAGTCTCTCCATGTACAGTATAGTAAAGTCTCTCCATGTACAGTATAATAAAGTCTCTCCATGTACAGTATAGTAAAGTCTCTCCATGTACAGTATAGTAAAGTCTCTCCATGTACAGTATAATAAAGTCTGTCCATGTACAGTATAGTAAAGTCTGTCCATGTACAGTATAGTAAAGTCTCTCCATGTACAGTATAGTAAAGTCTCCCCATGTACAGTATAGTAAAGTCTCTCCATGTACAGTATAGTAAAGTCTCTCCATGTACAGTATAGTAAAGTCTCCCCATGTACAGTATAGTAAAGTCTCCCCATGTACAGTATAGTAAAGTCTGCCCATGTACAATATAGTAAAGTCTCTCCATGTACAGTATAGTAAAGTCTCTCCATGTACAGTATAGTAAAGTCTCTCCATGTACAGTATAGTAAAGTCTTCCCATGTACAGTATAGTAAAGTCTCTCCATGTACAGTATAGTAAAGTCTCTCCATGTACAGTATAGTAAAGTCTTCCCATGTACAGTATAGTAAAGTCTCTCCATGTACAGTATAGTAAAGTCTCCCCATGTACAGTATAGTAAAGTCTCTCCATGTACAGTATAGTAAAGTCTCTCCATGTACAGTATAGTAAAGTCTTCCCATGTACAGTATAGTAAAGTCTTCCCATGTACAGTATAGTAAAGTCTCTCCATGTACAGTATAGTAAAGTCTGTCCATGTACAGTATAGTAAAGTCTTCCCATGTACAGTATAGTAAAGTCTCTCCATGTACAGTATAGTAAAGTCTCTCCATGTACAGTATAGTAAAGTCTGTCCATGTACAGTATAGTAAAGTCTGTCCATGTATAGTATAGTAAAGTCTCTCCATGTACAGTATAGTAAAGTCTGTCCATGTACAGTATAGTAAAGTCTGTCCATGTACAGTATAGTAAAGTCTGTCCATGTACAGTATAGTAAAGTCTCCCCATGTACAGTATAGTAAAGTCTGTCCATGTACAGTATAATAAAGTCTCCCCATGTACAGTACAGTAAAGTCTCTCCATGTACAGTATAGTAAAGTCTCTCCATGTATAGTATAGTAAAGTCTCTCCATGTATAGTATAGTAAAGTCTCTCCATGTACAGTATAGTAAAGTCTGTCCATGTACAGTATAATAAAGTCTCTCCATGTACAGTATAGTAAAGTCTCTCCATGTACAGTATAGTAAAGTCTGTCCATGTACAATATAATAAAGTCTGTCCATGTACAGTATAGTAAAGTCTGTCCATGTACAGTATAGGATGCACCCAATATTTGGTTGGCGCTCCTTTCACATGAATTACGGCATCAATGTGGCGTGGCATGGAGGAGATCAGACTGCGGCACTGCTGAGGTGTTATGGAAGGTCAGGTTGCTCTAATAGTGGCCTTCATCTCCTCTGCATTGTTGGGTCTGGTGTCTCTCATCTTCCTCTTGACAATTCCCCACAGACTCTCTATGGGGTTTAGGTCAGGCGAGTTTGCCGGCCAATCAAGCACAGTGATCCCCTGATCATGTGACCAGGTATTGGTAGTTTTGGCAGTGTGGGAGGTGCCGAGTCCTGCTGGAAAATGAAATCAGCATCTCCATAAAGCTGGTCAGCAGAGGGAAGGGTGAAGAGCTCTAGAATTTCCTGCTAGAGGGCTGCGCTGACTTTGGACCTGATAGAACACAGGAGGACCAACACCAGCAGATGACACGGCTCCCCAAATCATCACCGACGGTGGAAACTTCACACTGAACCTCATGCAACTTGGATTCTGTGCCTCTCCACTCCTCCTTCAGACTCTGTGACCGCGATTTCCAAATGAAATGCAAAATTTTCCACAGCCGGTGATGATGTTGGGGAGCCGTGTCATCTGCTGGTGTTGGTCCTCTGTGTTTTATCAGGTCCCCTCCTGCCCACCCCTTGTCCCGGATCTGCTCCTGCAGACCTAGCAGTTAGAGTATGGAGGCAAACCATTTACCACTGACAGGGGTGCTTACAACGTTCAGCTTTCAGGCTTTTAACCGTGCTGCTCTAGGGTTGCCATCTCATCCCTTTAAACCCCAACACATATGAATTACACAGGTTCTGAGGCTAATTTAATGCAGATAAGGCACCAAGTGAGTCCAGTTACCACCTTAATCAGCCACAGAACCTGTGTAATTATTATGTGTTCGGGTTTAAAGGGATGAGGGGGCAACCGCAACCCTACGCTGCTCCTTTGCAGTAGAGTTTTCGGAAATACCGCAATGAGAGAAGTATATTGCATTTTGGCCACTAGATGGAGCTGATGGTCATAGAAATTATTACAGAAATTACAGGCAGAATTCATGCAACCTGCATGTATGGATGTGACATTTGTCCAACAAATGTTTTATAAATAGTGTATCTAAACCCAAAACCAAAAATGTCATGTATTGCAGATAACGAGTCCTTGGTGTGGTGGCTGCCATTGTCATTTATACAGCGATCAATGCTAGAAAAACGCATTGATTACTGTGTAAATGACACTGGCAGTGAAGGGGTTAACCACTAGGGGGGTGGGGAAGGGGTTAAGTGTGTCCTAGGGAGTGATTCTAACTGTTAGGGGGCGTGGCTTACTGTGACACGTCACTGATCGCTGCTCCCGATGAGGGGGAGCAGACGATCAGTGTTGTGTCACTAGGCAGAACAGGGAGATGCCTTGTTTACAAAGGCACCCCCCCCCCGTTCTGCCGTCCTGAGACCCGATCGCGGGACACCGGCGGGGACATCAAGTCCGCAGGTCCCACGGGTAGGGTCACGAAGACCGCTAGGGGGAAGGTTCAAAGCAACGTATATATATATATATATATATATATATATATATATATATATATATATAGAGAGAGAGAGAGAGATATATATATATATATCTCTATATATATAGAGATATATATACGTTGCTTTGCCTGCCCGTGCCATTCTGCCGACGTAAATGTGCGTGAGGCAGTCGGCAAGCGGTTAATCACTGCTGGGTTTTTTTTTTTTGCTAAAAAATTACAAAAGACCCAAAAATTTTGAAAAAAAAATAAAAACAGTTTTTCTCAGTTTCTGTTATAAAATTTTGTAAATAAGTAATTTTTCTCCTTTGCTGATGTGCGCTAATGAGGCTGCACTGATGGGCACTGATGAGGAGGCACTGATATGCAGCACTTATAGGCGGCACTGATGGGCGGCACTAATTGGCACTAACGGGCGGCACTGATGAGCAGGTACTGATGGGCACTGAAAGGCAGCACTGACTGGCATCACTGCTGGGCACTGTTTGGGCTGCACTGATAATCAGTGCCCCGATTATCAGTGTAGATGTCCCCTGTGAGAAAATGCCGCTGATCGGCTCTCCGCTGTCAGTGTGAGAAGAGGAATGCCGATAACCGGCATTTCCTTGTTTACATGTGATCAGCTGTGATTGGACACAGCTGATCACATGGGTAAAGAGCCTCATCATCGGGTCTTTACCAAGATCTGTGATGCGTCGTGTCCCAGGTACAGAGCGCACCAGCGATCACTGCGCTGCATGTCCCCACATGTGTGCAAGTGTGGCAAGAGTGGGACGACGTCATATGACACCATCCCAGAACAATAGATTCGGCCCGTCATTTGTCAATACTGTGGGGGTGGGTGGGGGCTGGGGGGGGGTGGTTAAGGCTACGTTCATATAGAGCATATCAGGAAATTACCCCATTATGGCCACTAGATGGAGCTGGAGATCGATAAGTATTTATTTCCTATGACCGTCAGGTCCATCTAGTGGCCATAATGTGGTATTTTCCTGATTCGCTCTATTTTGTATAAATGAAGGACAGTCACCCTGGAGAGAAAAATAGCCTAATAACATTCAGTTTTGCTCATTTTGTCCATGCGGTTTCACAGGATGAATAGCTCTGCAGATGTAAGGATCAATGCGGGGATCCCACTGGTCTCCAATGTATGGCGCATTCCTCACCCTGACCACCAGTGTCAGGGTCATTTTTCCCACTGACCTCTGATAAATTGGTTCCTCAGGACCTAAAATTTATTTTAGGGGTTCCTCTGGTGGGGAAAAAGGTTGAGAAAAGCCGCATTACAGTGTCACCGAGTCGGCCAGGGCCGGTGACATCACATCCAAGATGGCGGCACCCAGCGGCAGTCTCAGGATGTCTACACAAGGGATTCTTTTACAGGTAAATGACACGCATTGAGCACATCCGATGCACATTCCATCCCAAGGGAAGATCGTTGCTGAAATGAACGGCCCCTTTAAATCCCGTGCTCCAGGCAGAGCGCCTCCCGATTAAAAAAATTCGCTCCGGCAATTTGTCAAACCAATTCCATGCCTAGGAAGCCGCCGTCCCCATATAAAATAGTCTATTACTGTCGCCATGGCAACTGGAGCAGCTTGACACAAATAAGTCCCATTCCGGTTGGCGTCTGTAGCGTGGAGAGGAGGGTGACTCACCCAACGCCGATCCATCGCCATTTCCAAGAAGGTGATTGCAGGGAAAGGTCTATTTTCATCCGTAAAACACAAAATACAACACAACACAATATACAAAACACCACAACATAACACAACACAATATACAAAACAACACAGCACCGGAAAAATACCCAGAAAAAAAGCAGCCAATCATTGGAATATTATTTCTAAGGAGGCTTTGATGTAGGAATGGCGCAATTCTGTGGTTTACTGTCAATGGTGATGACAAACTGCAACCCCATTACAACCTATTAATGAACATGGATGTCAAAAACAGTCTATCTTTACTTCTAGAACAGCGGTCTCCAAACTGGGGCCCTTTGGTTGCCTTAATGCAGCCCTTGGGGTATTGTCCTCCCCACTAACACCAACAATGGGGCATTATTCCTCCCACTGATACCAACAATGGGGCACTATTCCTCCCACTGATTCCGACAATGGGGCACTATTTCTTCCACTGATACCAACAATGGGGCACTATTTCTTCCACTGATACCAACAATGGGGCACGATTCCTTTCATCGATACCAATGATGGGTAATTATTGCTTCCAATGACACCAGCAAAAGGGCACAATTCCTCCCACTGACACTAACAATGGGGCAGAATTTCTTCCATTGACACCAAAGATAGGGCATTGTTAACTCACACTGGACGCCAGGACATTTTCTACTCCCACTGACCCTAATCTGGCCCCCTAAAGTCTGAAGGACAGTATACTGGTCCTTTGTTTGGAAAGTTTGGAGACCCCGGCTCTATACTATACAGCAGTGTTTCTCAACTCTAGTCCTCAAGACGCCCCAACAGGTCATGTTTTCAGGATTTCCTTCAGATCAAATCACGGGGGGGCCCATACAGGCTACCAGACAGCCCCCCCGGACATAGATTCATTAGTCTTGTTCTCTACAGCCTCAGCTGCTCAGATTATTGAATAGAAAACACTTGGAGGCTTCCTGTTCAAAAGGAAGATAGAACGGTACCCTGAGGCTTCCTGTTCATAAGGAAGATAGAACGGTACTCTGAGGCTTCCTGTTCATAAGGAAGATAGAACGGTACTCTGAGGCTTCCTGTTCATAAGGAAGATAGAACGGTACTCTGAGGCTTCCTGTTCATAAGGAAGATAGAACGGTACTCTGAGGCTTCCTGTTCATAAGGAAGATAGAACGGTACCCTGAGGCTTCCTGTTCATAAGGAAGATAGAACGGTACTCTGAGGCTTCCTGTTTGTAAGGAAGATAGAACGGTACTCTGAGGCTTCCTGTTCATAAGGAAGATAGAACGGTACTCTGAGGCTTCCTGTTCATAAGGAAGATAGAACGGTACTCTGAGGCTTCCTGTTCATAAGGAAGATAGAACGGTACTCTGAGGCTTCCTGTTCATAAGGAAGATAGAACGGTACTCTGAGGCTTCCTGTTCATAAGGAAGATAGAACGGTACTCTGAGGCTTCCTGTTCATTCACAAACTGCAGCACAGTAAACAGCAGTGGCGGCCCCTCCATACTGGGCGCAGCCCCCCTAATCCATGCGCGCTGCCCCTAATCTAAGACCCCTTTCACACGGGGGCGTTTTTCAGGCACTTTAGCGTTAAAAAAAAAGCACCTGTAAAGCGCCTGAAAGAAGCCTCATCTGCAATCCCAATGTGAAAGCCCGAGTGCTTTCACACTGAGGCGCTGCGCTGGCAGGGCGTCAAAAAAAGTCCTGCAAGCAGCTTCTTTGCAGCGCTTTAGGAGCGGTGAATACACCGCTCCTAAAGCACCCCTTCCCATTGAAATCAATGGGAAGCGCCTGCAAAGCGCCTTGGCAGCTGCTCTTTGCGGGCGCTTTTAACCCTTTATTTGGCCACTATCAGGGATTAAAGGTGCCCTGCTAGCGCTTGAAAAACGCTGGTAAAGCGCCGCTAGTTTAAGCGGTGCTTTACCAGCGTTTTTTCGGGCGCTGGCAGTGTGAAAGGGCTCTAAATGCAGGGCACCAGACGTATGGATTCCAATGGGTTTTTTTTTTTGTTTAAGCACTTGATTAGAGCCTGAGGCTCTAATTGGCTTCAAAAAAGGGTGGGGTCGGGGCGCAGAGCACTGCGCCCTGAGCCCACCTAGCTGATTGACAATAGAGAATTAATATTCACTATTTTCTTCCTGCTTCTCCTCACCGCCAATCAGGAAGTGGGAGGAGCATGATTGGGCGAGAGGAGAAGTGATCGTATTGGCCGGTACCAGGGGCAGGGAGGATGTACGGGGAGATCCGGAAGATGGCCGCCATCACCTCTCTGGTCTACAGTACCACCCAACATGGGGGGGGGGGGTCGGGAGGTTTGTTTGCCACCCCCCACCGCCCTGTCCCCCCTTCCCCGGCTGGAGCACAAGCCCCCACAGGTAAACAGTTTAATACGCTTTGGTGATGAATGGACACAGGAGTGATTGATACAGATCGCTCACTGTGTTCATTCAGAAAAGGAAGGGGCCAGTAAATGACATCCCACCTGTGCCCGCAGCAGCTGCTGGTGGGAGAGGAGGGAAGCTGACAGTGTTGTGGGGGGAAGGGACACAAAGGGGGGCACGGACAGCAGTAGAAGGGGTGCATATGCTAGAACCAATCCCTTTGCAGTGCAGCCAGAGAAAGGAAGAGGAGGAGAAGCTGTCAGGGCTGCAGTGGGAGACAGAAGAAGATCGGCGTCTGCAATAAGACAGTATATCCGGCCCTCCTGCTCAGTGGGTGCCCGGGCCCCCCCTTTTGAACGGATGGGGACCGGGCCCAGTACAGGAGGGCTGGTTGTACTGCCTTATCAGCGGCTCTGCCATCCACCTTGGACTGACAGGTAACAGAGTAACTTCAACAACCGTGGTAATGCCACAACATTCCTCTAGATGGCGGAAGATGTATTGAATAGCAACATCTGGGATTCTGAAGCCTCTCATAACTATAGTAGGAAAAAATAATTGGTATTACCTTGATGGACACGAGTCTCTATCAACCCAACTACTAAATAAGCAGATATTTGTTTTAATTGTCCTTTTTTTGAATGGGATTAAACCCCAAAACAAAAACGTCCTATATTGCAGCCTACCAATTATTAGATGTGGCGGCTGCATTCGTTTTCTTTGTTTTCATCTGGTGATCTGGCCTGTAAGTCTGTTATTTTTCAACTTCATTTAACAGACCAAACTGTCCAGCAAGAGTGGCAGTCAGAGCATTGCCACGCCTGGGGAAATTGTAGTGTGAGGTGCACAGCAGATTTAAATGGACCCCACTAAGAGATTAAAGCGGAACTCCAGTTCACACTATGCTTCGGTTATTAATGAATGCAGTGAGTGAGGGTGTTCACTGTGTACATTTAGAAAAGGAAGTGGCCCAGTAAATGACATATTGACTAACCCTTTCCTCTGTTCTCCATCCTGAAACATCCGCCGCAGCAGCAGGATGAATAAAGACACAGTCCATCCACTTCAACCTGTGGTGTGCGATTTTATGTCAATAAAAATTCCCATAGCTCTGTATGTTGCAATCGTTAAGATCAATCATTAAGATTCCCTTAAATAGGCTCTGCCTGACCCAAGATGGCCACCAGAGTCACATGAGGAGGCATCATCCAAAAGGAGAGCTCCCCAATGACCCAGGACACCAGAGATGAACCCTGTTTCTTTTGACTTCCTCTCCAACAACAATGCCGTAGCAGAAAAAAGCCATATGTCATAGAGAAAGTAGACTGCTCCTACCTACATGTGACATGGCGGGGCCTGTGTTTGTAGGCTGTGAGTGACAGAGAAAACTAGTGTATGGGGGACAGTGGGAACTGGAATGTATAGGGGACAGTGGGAACTGGAGTGTATAGGGGACAGTGGGAACTGGAGTGTATAGGGGACAGTGGGAACTGGAATGTATAGGGGACAGTGGGAACTGGAGTGTATGGGGGACAGTGGGAACTGGAGTGTATGGGGGACAGCGGGAACTGGAGTGTATGGGGGACAGAGGGAACTGGAGTGTATGGGGGACAGAGGGAACTGGAGTGTATGGGGGACAGCGGGAACTGGAGTGTATGGGGGACAGAGGGAACTGGAGTGTATGGGGGACAGTGGGAACTGGAGTGTATGGGGGACAGCGGGAACTGGAGTGTATGGGGGACAGAGGGAACTGGAGTGTATGGGGGACAGTGGGAACTGGAGTGTATGGGGGACAGCGGGAACTGGAGTGTATGGGGGACAGCGGGAACTGGAGTGTATGGGGGACAGAGGGAACTGGAGTGTATGGGGGACAGAGGGAACTGGAGTGTATGGGGGACAGAGGGAACTGGAGTGTATGGGGGACAGAGGGAACTGGAGTGTATGGGGGACAGAGGGAACTGGAGTGTATGGGGGACAGAGGGAACTGGAGTGTATGGGGGACAGAGGGAACTGGAGTGTATGGGGGACAGCGGGAACTGGAGTGTATGGGGGACAGAGGGAACTGGAGTGTATGGGGGACAGAGGGAACTGGAGTGTATGGGGGACAGTGGGAACTGGAGTGTATGGGGGACAGAGGGAACTGGAGTGTATGGGGGACAGAGGGAACTGGAGTGTATGGGGGACAGTGGGAACTGGAGTGTTTGGGGGACAGTGGGAACTGGAGTGTATGGAGGACAGTGGGAACTGGAGTGTATGGGGGACAGTGGGAACTGGAGTGTTTGGGGGACAGTGGGAACTGGAGTGTATGGAGGACAGTGGGAACTGGAGTGTATGGAGGACAGTGGGAACTGGAGTGTATGGAGGACAGTGAGTACCGGATAGTATGGGGGACAGCAGGAACTGGAGTGTATAGGGGACAGTGGGAACTGGAGTGTTTGGGGGACAGTGGGAACTGGAGTGTATGGAGGACAGTGGGAACTGGAGTGTATGGGGGACAGTGGGAACTGGAGTGTTTGGGGGACAGTGGGAACTGGAGTGTATGGAGGACAGTGGGAACTGGAGTGTATGGAGGACAGTGGGAACTGGAGTGTATGGAGGACAGTGAGTACCGGATAGTATGGGGGACAGCAGGAACTGGAGTGTATAGGGGACAGTGGGAACTGGAGTGTTTGGGGGACAGTGGGAACTGGAGTGTATGGAGGACAGTGGGAACTGGAGTGTATGGAGGACAGTGGGAACTGGAGTGTATGGAGGACAGTGGGAACTGGAGTGTATGGAGGACAGTGAGTACCGGATAGTATGGGGGACAGCAGGAACTGGAGTGTATAGGGGACAGTGGGAACTGGAGTGTTTGGGGGACAGTGGGAACTGGAGTGTTTGGGGGACAGTGGGAACTGGAGTGTATGGAGGACAGTGGGAACTGGAGTGTATGGGGGACAGTGGGAACTGGAGTGTATGGGGGACAGTGAGTACCGGATAGTATGGGGGACAGCAGGAACTGGAGTGTATGTGGGACAGCAAGAACTTGAATGTGTGGGGGGCAGCGGGACCTGGATTTAGTGTCCACAGCTCCCAGTGTCACCTCCCCCCGCCTCCATCCTGTTGAGTGGACTGTCGATCAGCACCCCCCTTTTGGTGAGGTCCCCATTTTAGCTGCCTAAACACTCCCCCCTTCAGCTGCCTGTGCAGCTCTTGGCTGACACAGATCAGCCCCTGCTGCAGTCTCTCACCTTGTGATTTGCTACAAAGTTACAATGTTGCAATCTGATCAGTGGGGGGGGGGGGGAGACTGAGGAAATGCTTCCTTCTGCCTGCAGCAGACTGATGACATCATCTCAGCAAAGTCCCCGTACTGGAGCTGAAGGACAGCTTTTTAATGATAAAAGGCGGAGCTTTTCGGGAAAGTGTTGCCGCACTTTTTGTGACATCTCAGGGATTTATATCACGCAGACTTGTAAAATCAGAAAATATTCTGCGCCCCTCATCTGATTTCCCTCAAAGGGGCAGATTGTGGTGACTCTCCGGCAGACACCTAATTTCACCATATATAGACATCTGCAGACCGGTGCGCCGCGCGGAAAAGGAGAGAAAATGGCCCAGAATAATCGCAGATTAAAGGAATGTTCCTCCAGAACAAACAGCACATAAATCAAATTGTCCTCAGATATTATTAGCTGAGCGAATTCGGCCAAATTCCTCAAAGTCAACAGAAAAATATATTTGTATTGTTTCTGCGCCGAATAATGGAGTGGCGTTCGCTCATCACTTCGCGGTCCCTCCAAGGATACAACAGCATAAAACGCGTCGCTGAAATATGTCCAGGAGAGCCCGGCACTTCAAAGAGAACCGGTCATAATTTGGACATTCAGTCTTAATGTTAACTGTATCTCAGTGCTGCTGATCTCCTGCAGCTCCTTTACAGATACACGATTTTGTCAAAAGTATTGGGATGCCTGCCTTTACACGCAGTGTACAAATCCCCCCCCCCCCAAACAAAGTCACCCCTCCTAGCATAAATCCTCTACTCCTAAAATTTCCCCTCCTAGTACAAACCCCCCCAAACAAAATCACCCCTTCTAGTATAAATTCTCTACCCCTAAAATTTCCCCTCCTAGTACAAATCCCCCCCCAAACAAAATCACCCCTCCTAGCATAAATCCTATACTCCTAAAATTTCCCCTCCTAGTACAAATCCCTCCCCACAAAACAAAATCACCCCTCCTAGCATAAATCCTCTATCCCTAAAATTCACCCTTCTAGTACAAATCTCCCCCCCACTTCAAATTCCCCACCTCCCAGCACAAATTCCCCCACTTAACACAAATCTTCTCCCCTACCCTCCCCCCATCCCCTTCCCAACACAAATCCCCCTTAATCCTCACTCCTAGCGCCCTCTCCCAAATTTCCCCTCCTAGAACAATACTTAACCCCTACAGAACCCCAAAATTCCCTCTTTCAACACAAATCCCCTCTCCCTCAATCTCCCAGTTGCGCCCCCCCCCCCTCCCATGATACCACAGTGCCCAGGGCAGCCGTCCCTTCTGCCCACCCCTTGTCCCAGCCCTGAGTGCAGCACTGTTGCCAGCTCATCACAGGAAGTTGCGATAGGTGGACTTTACTGGCAGGATCAACAAGTGTTTGTGGGACTTTCCAGGGGGGGCGAAGAGAAGATTGTAGGTGCAGATCCATTAATGTCCTGGGGGGGGGGGGTGTTCTACTTTAATTCTGGATGGAGCTGCGGAAGGGAAGGAGTCTTTCAGGTTTTTTTATTGCCAGGCAGGAAATCCTCTTGCAGCGCAGAATTATCTCTCCTTGCCGGAGTCCCCCTTTAAGTCTTGGTAGTTGTAGCTGTTTTCGTGGCTGCGTCTTGGAGGAAATAGTTGTCCTCAGGACGTTGATGGGAGCTGTCAGCATGCTGAGAGAGTCACACAAATCTGATCGCTGCATCACCTCCTGTCCTTGTCACACTCTGCCTGTTGTTGTTGGCAGGGGACCAAATTCCTGTATCATGGCCCAGGATGGGGAGATCAGTGCCGGGAGACCTGATGGCTTTTCCAGATGGGATGATGGGACGGCTCTGCTTCTAAGAAGTTTTCCATTAATGGCCCCCCTCTCCGCTTTCATCAGGTCATAGAGGGACTGTGTGATCCCTGTACTGCTTTCATCACCACCGCAGGAGGACTGGACAACCAATAAGGGGGGTGAATGATTGATAGATGGAAGGACAGAGATGTGGATCAAGAGATAAATAGAGATACATGCATCATTCAAATTAATATATAAAATGATCAGGTAGAGAGGATATATTGGGCCCATTTTTGGCCTTCGCAGTTGACTCGGACCTCCGTATAGAAGGGGTTACATACTCAGCCCTCGGGATGGCCCCCAGGATAGATAGATAGGTGCCCAGCCCTCGTGGTGGCCCCCCCCGTACGGAGTTGGTTAGGTGCTTGGCCCTCACTGTGGCCCCTAGTAATGAAGGGGTTACATGCTCAGCCCTTGTGGTGGCTGCCAGTACAGAAGGGGTGATGTGCTCATCCCTCATGGTGGACCCCGGTACAGAAGGGGTGATGTGCTCAGCCCTCATGGTGGACCCTGGTACAGACAGGGTGATGTGCTCAGCCCTCATGGTGGACCCCAGTACAGAAGGGGTGATGTTCTCAGCCCTCATGGTGGACCCCTGTTCAGAAGGGGTAATGTGCTCAGCCCTCATGGTGGTCCTCAGTTTAGAAGGGGTGATGTGCTCAGCCCTCATGGTGGTTCCCAGTACAGAAGGGGTGATGTTCTCAGCCCTCATGGTGGACCCCTGTTCAGAAGGGGTAATGTGCTCAGCCCTCATGGTGGTCCCCAGTTCAGAAGGAGTGATGTGCTCAGCCCTCATGGTGGTTCCCAGTACAGAAGGAGTGATGTACTCAGCCCTCATGGTGGACCCCAGTACAGAAGGGGTGATGTGCTCAGCCCTCATGGTGGTCCCCAGTACAGAAGGGTTACATACTCAGCCCTTGTTGAGGCCACCAGTGTAAAAAGGGTTACATGCTTGGCCCTCACAGTGGCCCCTAATACAGAAGAGGTTATGAGCTTAGTCCTTACAATGACCCCAAGTATAGAAGTGGTTACATGCTTGGCGACACGGTGGCCCCTAGTGCAGAAGGGGTTATGTGCTCAGCCCTCATGGAGGCCACCAGTATAAAAAGGGTTTCATGATCTGCTCTCACAGTGGCCCCCAGTATAGGAGGTGTTATCAGCTTGGCCCTCACAATCACCCCTAGTAGAGAAGGGGTTACATGCTCTGCACTCCTGGTGGCCCCCCCGTACAGAAGGGTTTACATGCTTGGCCCTTTTGGAGGCAGTCAGTAAAAATAGGGTAACACGCTCGGCCTTAGCAGTGGCCCCCAATACAGAAGGGGTTATGAGCTTGGTCCTCACAATGACCCCCAGTATAGAAGGGGTTATGAGCTTGGTCCTCACATTGGCCCCCAGAACAGAAGGGGCTATGAGCTTGGTCCTCACATTGCCCCCCCATACAGAAGGCGTTATGAGCTTGGTCCTCACATTGGCCCCCAGTACAGAAGGGGTTATGAGCTTGGTCCTCACGATGGCCCCCAGTACAGAAGGGGTTATAAGCTTGGTCCTCACAATGACCCCCAGTATAGAAGGGGTTATGAGCTTGGTCCTCACATTGGCCCCCAGTACAGAAGAGGCTATGAGCTTGGTCCTCACATTGGCCCCCAGTACAGAAGGGGTTATGAGCTTGGTCCTCACAATGGCCCCCAGTACAGAAGGGGTTATAAGCTTGGTCCTCACATTGGCCCCCAGGACAGAAGGGGTTATGAGCTTGGTCCTCACAATGGACCTCCAGTACAGAAGGGGTTATAGGCTTGGTCCTCGCATTGGCCCCCGTACAGAAGTGGTTATGAGCTTGGTCCTCACAATGGCCCCCAGTACAGAAGGGGTTATGAGCTTGGTCCTCACAATGGCACCCCAGTACAGAAGGGGTTATAGGCTTGGTCCTCGCATTGGCCCCCGTACAGAAGTGGTTAAGAGCTTGGTCCTCACAATGGCCCCCAGTACAGAAGGGGTTATGAGCTTTGACCTCACATTGGCCCCAAGTACAGAAGGGGTTATGAGCTTTGTCCTCACATTGGCCCCAAGTACAGAAGGGGTTATGAGCTTGGTCCTCACAATGGCCTCCAGTACAGAAGGGATTTTGAGCTTGGTCCTCACATTGGCCCCCAGTATAGAAGGGGTTATGAGCTTGCTCCTCACAATGGCCTCCAGTACAGAAGGGGTTATGAGCTTGGTCCTCAAAATGGCCCTCAGTACAGAAGGGGTTATGAGCTTGGTCCTCACAATGGCCCCCAGTACAGAAGGGGTTATGAGCTTGGTCCTCACAATGGCCGCCCAGTACAGAAGGGGTTATAGGCTTGGTCCTCGCATTGGCCCCTGTACAGAAGTGGTTATGAGCTTGGTCCTCACAATGGCCCCCAGTACAGAAGGGGTTTAGAGCTTGGTCCTCACAATGTCCCCCAGTACAGAAGGGGTTATAAGCTTGGTCCTCACAATGGCCCTCCAGTACAGAAGGGGTTATAGCCTTGGTCCTCGCATTGGCCCCCGTACAGAAGTGGTTATGAGCTTGGTCCTCACAATGGCCCCCAGTACAGAAGGGGTTTAGAGCTTGGTCCTCACAATGGCCCCCCAGTACAGAAGGGGTTATAGGCTTGGTCCTCGCATTGGCCCTGTACAGAAGTGGTTATGAGCTTGGTCCTCACAATGGCCCCCAGTACAGAAGGGGTTATGAGCTTTGTCCTCACATTGGCCCCCAGTACAGAAGGGGTTATGAGCTTGGTCCTTACAATGGCCTCCAGTACAGAAGGGGTTATGAGCTTGGTCCTCACAATGGCCTCCAGTACAGAAGGGGTTATGAGCTTGGTCCTCACAATGGCCCCCAGTACAGAAGGGGTTATGAGCTTGCTCCTCACAATGGCCCCCAGTACAGAAGGGGTTATGAGCTTAGTTCTCACAATGGCCCTCAGTACAGAAGGGGTTATGAGTTTGGTCCTCACAATGGCCTCCAGTACAGAAGGGGTTATGAGGTTGGTCCTCACAATGGCCCTCCATGTAGAAGGGGTTACAGGCTCCGTCGTCTGGCAGGCGCTGTGTGTGTGTCAGTGCCGCCATTTCTATGCAGTGAGCAGGCCTGGCCACATGCCAGACGCTTTGTTAAACGTTACCAGAAGGCCTGGCGGCTCTCCAGCCATAACCTGTTATGGATCTACAGCCTGCTGCACGACGGCTAACAAACTGAAAAGCTCTTTCACCGTAAAAAGTGCCGGGAGAGGAGAAGGCAGCATTCCCCCGCCGCCTGTATGTCATCCACTGACAATGAGAACACATCTGCCGTTTTTAGAACGCTTAGCACCACAGAATATGAGTCAGTGACAAGCTGCATGAGAGAATCTTCATCCCCATAGAAAACACAGGAATCCTCAGCATGAACCCCCCAATCACCAGACTACCCATTCTGAACCCCAACTATCAGCTCCAAACACCGGAACTGTATTGGGTGGAGTGGGAAGGGTTAAATCTGACCTCCGGCCTTCCCTTCAGTCTTGCACAGGTGTACCGGCTCCTCTCCTGGACTCAAACGTCTTCCTCTGATTTCACCGCACACTGTGAGCTTCTCACAATGTGCATTAGAAGCTGCGGCAAGTCAGATAGAGCTGATGGGGGGAGGAGGGGGAATGGGGGACCAAAAAAGGTAAAACACAAGCAGATTACACCAACAGGCAGGGCCGGGACAAGGGGGGGGCAGGAGGGACGACTGCCCTGGGCAGTGTGGTATCATGTGAGGTTCAGGGGGCACCACAAGGAGGTTTTGGGGAGGTCGATTTGTGTTGGGAGGGGGAATTGGGGGGGGGGGCGGTAGGAGGTAAAAATTTAATCTAGGAGTGGAAATTTGGGGAGGTGTGCAAGGAGTTGAGATTTGGGGGAGATTTGTGTTGAGAGGGGAGATGGGGAAGAAGATTTGTGCTAGAAAGGGTAATATGGTAGGAGGTAGGGGATTTGTGCTAGATGGGGATTTTTTTTTTTTTTTTTTGGGAGGGGGATTTGAGCTAGTAGGGATGATTGGGAGCCATGTGCTAGGAGGGTAAATTTGTCGGGGTGGGATTTGTGCTAGGGTGGGGGATTGGGGAGGGGAATTCCTGCTGGGAGGGGAGATTTGGAGGCAAAATTTTCTTTTATTCGTTTTGAACAGAGCGGAGAGGGATTAGACCCACTGTTGGGTTCTACTACTGCCTGTGCCCTTGTTAGGGGAAATTCACCCTCTCTATTTGTCTTGTTTACCGTTATCACCAAAAGTGAAAGTAAAAGAAAACCCCAAATTTTGGGTTGTCCCCGGAAAAGGAATAGAGGGGAAATCTTCCAATGGGGACACTAGTTCTAGTGACTTGAGGGGTCTCCAAGGAATTCCCTTAACCCCTTGAAGCTGGTGCTTCCATGCCGTTTAAGGGGTTTAGGAGGCGCAGTGGGATTTATGATCATGTGACTGCCCTGATTGGTTGTCTTTCATGGCGGTCACATGCTTGGGAACTGTGAGGAGGAGCGCACAAGGTTTTTTTGCTCTAATGTACGCAAATATGCGACTGCTCACCGCCAAGGCCCACCCGCCGAGAGGCCCAATATTTGTTTGCACCCGGTGCCAAGAGCAGTGGCGGCCGGTGGAAATTTTTTTTTTTTGGGGGGGGTGGTCAAACAGTATACCACCACCCCCCCCTGGTCAGTCGGTAGCACTTACCTCATCACCGGCAGCTTCCCCTACTCTGCGGCTTGCCCTGCCCGGCGGCAGCGGCCTGTCGTTCTGCTTTCCACGGGACATCACGGCGGCGGCAGCTTCCGTTTCCTCCCTCCTCTTTGGCGGCCAATCAGGTGTCTTCTCTTTTCGGCCAATTGGAAAACGGGTCTCACACCCGCTACTGAATATTCACTCGCTGTTGGAACACACCTGGGTGGGATCGGAGCGCACTCTCTGTGACCCGAGCCTACCTTATTTTGAAGCCTATTAGAGCCTCTGGTGCTTCAAACCCCTCCCCCTGCCACTGTAATTCATGCGCCCGATGCCCTGAAAGGGGTTGGATGCATGACTAGGGGGTGGCCGCGGTGATATTCATGAATCTATCCATTGCATATAGGGGGTGGCGTGGAGTGAGGGGGGAGGAGCCCAGGCGCCCCGAATGGACGGGTCGCCACTGGCCAAGAGGTTAAAGTGGAGCTTCACCCAAAAGGAAAGCTCTGCTTGTCTGCCTCCTCCTCCCCTCTGGTGTCACATTTGGGACCTTTTGGGGGGAGGGGGGGTGGGAGCGTGTACCTGGTTTTGACAGGTAACTGATCCCACTTCCTGCTGATTTGCGCCTACTCTGTCCTCCCCCTCTGTCTTCTGGGACAGCGGGGACCAGTGAGGATGCGCAGTAGGGATACCAGGAAGTGAAGCCGCACGGCTTCACTTCCTGATTCCCTTACCGAGGACGGCAGCAGTAGCAGCCGAGAGCCGACGGACGGATCGGCTTCGGCTGGCGACATTGCGGGCTCCCTGGACAGGTAAGTGTCCATATATTAAAAGTCAGCAGCTGCAGGATTTGTAGATGCTGGCTTTTAATATTTTTTTTTTTCGGCGGACCTCCGCTTTAATGACCAGGCCATTTTTTTTTACGACACGGCACTGTGTCGCTTAAACTGACAATTGTTCGGTCCAAGTGACGCTGTACCCAAACAAAATTGATGTCCTTTTTTTTCCCACAAACAGAGCTTTCTTTTGGTGGTATTTGATCGGCCTCTGTGGTTTTTATTTTTCGCGCTATAAACCAAAAAAAAAAAAAAAAAGAGCGACAATTTTAAAAATAAAAATATTTTTAACTTTTTGCTATAATAAATATCCCCCCCCCAAAAAAATGTATTTTTTTC
This sequence comes from Aquarana catesbeiana, assembly GCF_042186555.1. Taxonomy (NCBI): domain Eukaryota; kingdom Metazoa; phylum Chordata; class Amphibia; order Anura; family Ranidae; genus Aquarana; species Aquarana catesbeiana. The sequence goes on from NC_133335.1 coordinate 241,071,543, forward strand.
AGTTTAGGCCGACATGTATTCTTCTACATATTTTTGGTAAACAAACAAAAAAAAAACGCAATAAGCGTATATTGATTGGTTTGCGCAAAAGTTATACCGTCTACAAACTAGGGGATAGATTTATGGCATTTTTATTATTATTATTTTTTTTTTTTACTAGTAATGGCAATGATCAGCGATTTTTTAGCGGGACTGCAAAATTGAGGCGGACAGGTCGGACACTTTTGACACTTTTTTGGGACCAGTGACCTTTACACAGCTATAAAAACGCACTGATTACTGTATAAATGTCACTGGCAGGGAAAGAGTTAACACTAGGGGGGGGGCGATCAAGGGATTAAGTGTGTCCTAGGGAGGTGTTTCTAACTGTAGGTGGGAGGGGACTGACAGGGAATACAGAGAGATTGCTGTTCCTGATCACTAGGAACAGACGATCTCTTTACTCCCCTGACAGAACGTGCAGCTGCTTGTTTACATTGGCAGATCCCCGTTCTGCCTCTTTGCGGAGGGATCGCGGGTTGCCAGCGGACCACGCACATCGGCTCCGGTGCCGCGCCCACTGTATCTATTGCACGAAGCGGCGTGAACGTAGCCTTAGCAGCGCTCTGCCTTGGGTATAGTAACACACAACAAGCTCCTCCTCTGGGACCGTCATACGGCTATCATATGGGCGGTGACAAGTGTGGAGTTAATAACTAGATAGATTTTATTTTTTATTTTTTTTTATTCCCAATGATTGGAGAGACTATTTCAAATATTTGGTTAATCGCGTTGGAACTACCCGCTGCTCTCCCACCTGTCAGCCGGAAATAATCCCCTCGCCTTGGCTGCCGCTTCCCAGTTTCCGAACGCCGCGGCGATGCCGGTCCTGAGCTCGGCTCGGCCCTCCAGCTTTTTGTATCAGTCTATTAATAGTGAAGGCGCAATATATGTATAGTGAGTGTGAGGGTTGTATACGGATTAACAGGCTGCCATTTATTTATTGCGGGTATTCATATAGCGCCAACAATTTATGCAGCGCTTTACATATACAGTATATACTGTACATTCACCTCAGTCCCTGCCCTCAAGGAGCTTACAATTTAAGGTCCCTACCAGTGCATACAGGGAAACAGTTCCTGGAGACCCGATCGGCCAGGGAGTCTCAGCACTCTCTGGCCAATCGGGTCTCAGGACACACTTCCTGTTCAGCCAGGAGGAGAAGCAACGGCCCGGCTCTTCCTTCCCCCACCTCCTAAGTTAAAGTGGAGTTCCACCCACTTTTACAACTCTTCAGCATCCCTCTCTACACTGTGCACTGTAAACGAGTTGGATATTTAAAAAAAAAAATTCTTAGCACGTACTGTATATCTGCTGTATTCATTTTTCACTTCCTCCTCCCTGGCCGCGGCCCATCGCATCATTTCCTGTTTGCAATGCCTTCTGGGAAGGGGCGGCAACTTCCTCTGACACTGCCGTTGCTATGGAAACCTGACCTGAAACCTATTACACTGCTTGTGCTGCACTGAGCATGTGCGAGATCTGCAAGGATGAGATCCAGAAAGAAATACAGTCTGGCTTCAGATACCCACACTTAAGATGGCCATGGCCTGCTGGAAGTTTATAAAATAACAAACTACTGCTATAAACTAACAAAACAGACCTTAGTTTACAGACTAACTTTACTAGAATACATTAAGCTTGTGTATTATAGGGGTATTTTTATTTAAAAAACTATCATTTCAGCTGGAACACCACTTTAAGGTCGGATCGCCACTGCATTCTTGTATATCTAACGCCAGGGGGGGGGTTGTTCGTGGCGATTGCCACCTTCCTGTTCGTTCTCCCCCCCCCCCGGGGACAGAGGGGGGGTTACACGACATGAAATTGCCGCCCATCTCCCCCCCCCCCCAAAATGTTTAGCACCAACCGCCACTGGCCCCTACATACTGTATATACAGCGGGTAAAATAAGTATAGAGCACGTCACCATTTCTCTGGATAAATCTATTGGTAAAGGTGATAATGACATGAAATGTCCCCCACATGTCGGTAACAATCCATCCAATCCATACATACAAAGACACCAAAACAAATCCGTTCAGAAATGAAGTTCTGTGTAAAAAAATGGAAGGACACAGGGAAGAAGTATTGAACCGCTAACTGAAATGTATTTAATATTTGTGTAGCACCCTGGGGTTTAGGCGGGGTTCCTCCTAAATTTACCTGCCAGGTAGAGCTACCTTGGATAATTGTTGAGGATCAATTTATTTCACTGTAATGCCACATACACACGAGCGGAAGTTCGGCCCGCAAAAGAACCGACGAGATTTTTTTCGTCGGAAAACGCGACCATGTGTATGCGTCATCGGACTTTTGCTGGCCGAATTCCAGCCAGCAAAAAATTGAGAGCATGCTCTTAAATTTTTCGGTCGGAAAAAAATTCCTATCCGAAAACGCGATCGTCTGTGGCAATTCCGACACGCAAAATCAACAATATAACACATCCCAAATGTGCCAGTATGGTAGTGCAAATGTTGTGCCATCTACATATTACATTTTGATTATTTCTATTATATTATATCCCTCTGTAGCCCAGGTGTCTTTCCCCCCCGCCCCACCCTACAATAGACAGGCAGGTTGCGGTAATGCTCTATATATACCGCTCTGAGCGCCGTCATACGTTTCTCCTTCGCCAATGCAATGAGCCAATGCACGCGTCCGCAGCCATGTTTGCTCGGGCCTGCTGGCCTTGTATGATCATGAGACCTGGCCGCAGGGGCTTGGGGGGGGGGGGGGGGGGGCTGTTTATGCGAGATTTCCCTGCGTGTAACACAATATTATATAAATATCTCTGGGCTCACATGCCGCGCATTCATGAATCGACACTCAGCTATGTAGAAGGAACGAGAGCCAGACTGCAAAACGAGAGCCATGACCGCTAAGGAGGCCTATCCGATATCACGGAACTTGTAGGTAATGTAAGGATGGAGAGCAGACCGGGATAGGTAACCCCCCCCACCTCCGTATGCACTGCCAAGTATCATAGTGAATGCGGCGGGAAATGCGGCCAGGGCTCGCAGCTGTCTTCAATCCTCCTTCAGGAAGAAAAGGGGGGGCGTAGGAAAATGTATGGTATGTGTATATAGATAATGTAAACGCAGGTGCGGTCTGACTTGTGTCATACATTACTTTTACTTAAAACGTATCTAAAGCCAGGACTTGGTTTTTAACCCGTCACACTTTTTTGCTGTCTGTGTCCCATTGGGGAGATTTTGCTTCACTTCCTGTCCCAGAGATGCAGCAAGAAGAGAAGTGACACAGCAGAACCTGCGATGCGTTGTACAGCGTTACGCCAGCGGGAGGGTGTTATGAACAACCTAACACGAGTCCGCTGCTGCTGTGAATGGACCTTAAATCTTCCAGTGATGACTCCTCTTTTGTGGTGATAGCCCAAAGAGACGGCCATTTTGTTCTCACACAGAAGGCCTACTATCCTACTGCTTGAGGTGCTGACATGGTCAACCGTATTTATAACTTCAAAGAAGGTTCAAGGATTGAAGTTCTGACCAAAAGAGACAACTGTGTCCAGTGATTTCCTATCCCTTTTCAATTGTATTCCAACTGCAGAGGCTATTGGGACTGTAAAGCGCCTCAGTATGAAAGCAGCCTTAGAAGCATCTGAAACGGGATAAGGCTCTAGATCAGGGTTCTCAACCAGGGTTCCATTGAACTCTATGGTTCCTCCAGAGGTTTTTAGACAAAGAAAGCTTGCCGCTCCAGGTGAGATGAGGAAGCCCGATGGAATTAGTGGGTGCTCGCCTCGGCAATCAATGTTTAAAACAAGAATAGGCTGCACACCACGATTGTGATCCAAAATCCTTTATTGGGACATCCCAGAGTGACACCACAAGACCAGAGTGCCCGGTAGATGCGTTTCACACGATTATAGGTGCTTAGTCATTGGTGTCACTCTGGAATGTCTCAATAAAGGATTTTGGATCACAATTGTGGTGTGCAGCCTATTCTTCTTTTCCTCCAGAGGTTGCTAGATGTTCCGTAAACAATGAGCAATTCCTGCCTCTCAGATAAGTTCCCACTGACCCCATTGATCTTCTTAGCTATCTGTAAAGGGATAATTCCTCCCAATGACCACAAGTGTAAGGAGCATTCTTCCCACTGATCATTACACAAATGTATCATGGGTTGTATATATAGCAATCTTTCGGAGGGGTTCCCTGAAACCGGAAAAATTCTTTCAAGGGTTCCTTTGTGTTGAAATGGTTGAGAAAGTCTTATCTAGACAATCAAACAGAACCTAAGCCAGACCAACTTTGTTCCTTGCTGGACCTTTGCCTCAACACCACTTACTACTAATATAAGGATACCTTCGACTGCATTAGACATGGGAGCACCTGTATCTCCTACTGAAGATAACCTGTACATAAAAGAGGTGGAGAAGAGATTCTTGGACTAACACCAACTCATTGGTTCAGGTATGTAGACAACATGTGGGTCAAAATGAGAACATTGGAAATACAAAACAAAACCATCAGGTTTACAAAAGGAAGAGGCACAGAGGAAGAACACAGTATCCTTTGTGGACCGTATGTAATTTGGACATTAAGGTCTACAGGAAGTCCACCCACACAGATCAGCATCTGTTGTTCACTCCCTATCAGGGACAGCAGTCCGTATCCACTGGGAACAAGCTAACCAGGAATGTTGGGAATTAACTGGGCTTCATGGAGGCTCACTCTTTTTAGGAGGAGAGACCAAGAAATATCAGTTCCTCCGAGGATCACCAGAGAGACACTGGACACTTGGACAGTAGAGACGCAGAGTGACTGTGGAGCCTGACATGGGGCAACACTACATACAGGGAAAACAGAATGCCCCAAGGACTCAGGAAGAACAAGGTGCCTAAGCAGCCACCTGGTTTTCTCCAGAGCACTGTGCAAGCAGTGATGGGCTTTGCTGAAGGACAGCTCCTAGATTGCATCCCTCTAATCTATATAAACAGGGAGCTAGACATACCGGTAATCAGGAGAAGGTCTCTAGGAGCACAGGGGTGTTGAAGTTACAGAAACACAAGTGGGAGTCTCTGGAAGCACTGGGGTGCTGAGATCACAGAAATGCAGAAGAGTCTCTGGGAGCACTGGGGATCACAGGAATTCAAAAGAGTCTCTAGGAGCACTGGGGGCCTGGAAACACAGGAGAGTCTCAGGGAGCAGTGGGGATCTGGGATCACAGGAATGCAAGAGAGTCTCGGGGAGCAACCGGGGTGCTGGAGATCACAGGAAAGTAGGAGAGTCTTAGAGAGCACTTTGGTGGTGGGATGACAGGAATGCACGGGAGTTATAGGGAGCACCTAGGTGCTGGGGTTAACAGGAATGCAGATGAATATCTGGGAGCACTAGGACTCTGGGAACACAGGATAGTCTCAGGGAGCATTGGGGTGCTGGGATCACAGGAACATAAGAGAGTTGCAAGGAGCACCAGGGTGCTGGGATCACAGGAAAGCAGGAGAGTCTTAGGGAGCCTATGGGTGCTGGAATCACGAGGAAGCAGGAGAATCAATGATAACACTGGGGGATTGGGAACACCAGAACATAGGAGAGTCTCTGGGAGCACAGAGATCTCAAGTGGTAATGGGCTTTGCTGTAAGACGGCTCACAGATTGCGACCTTCTGACCTACCCGAACAGGTACCTACAGAGCAAGAATCATTGGGTACTAAGAAGAGAGTCTCTAGAAGGGTGCTGGTGTTACAGGAAGCACTGGGAACACAGGAGAACCTGAGGGAGCATATGGGTACTAGAAGAACCAAAGCACAGAAGATCCTCTTGGTTAGCACTGGGGTGTTGGGATCACAGAAACACAGGAAAGTCTCAGGGAGCCTAGGGGCGCCGGGATTACAAAAACTGGGAGCTTTGGGATCACAGGAATGCAGGACAGTGTGAGGGAGCATATGGGTGCTGGGAACACCAAAGCACCGAGGATTCTCTTGGTTAGCACTGGGATGCTGGGGTTCAGAGACACAGGAAAGTCTAAGGAAGCCTAGAGATGCCGAGATCACAAGAACCCCGAACAGCCTCTGGGTGCACCGGGGTGCTGGGTATGCAAGAACACAGGACGGTCTCTGGGAGCACTGAAGTGCTGGGCACACCGGAACTCAGGATACAAGGGTCAGAGGACACTCAAGGAGGCATGAAGGTGCACAGTGGGCACAGAGGGATACTGGGAACCTGGAATGAAACACTAACAATGAGTCACAGAGGAAGACTGGCACATGGACACCAGGAAGCACAGGGGGCTCAGCAGTTATCACAGAGGTGCATGGGGGACACCGTGGATGCTGGGAACCTGGGATGCTGGAGATATGAAGAGTCACAGAGGGATCACTGAGGATGCTTCGTTGGAAACAGTCTAAAAGATGCCAGGAAGCACAGAGGTCTCAGCAGGTGGCGTCATGAAGTATTGCTCAAACGCTGAATTGTGCACTGACTGGCCTTTTAGGAAAATGTCTGGCATCTGATTGGCTGTGGTGTCTGCGGCCTCTGACTGCATGAGTGCTGGAGGCCTTGCATAGGTGAAAGAGGAAGGAAGAATCCGACACTGGAATGGGGCACAGGTGGGTGTGACACTCCCACTACCCACTGGAACACAAACTGGGGGGTCTAATGAACTCTTCAACGTCTGGCTAAGTGAGTCAGAACAAAAAAAAACTAAGAATGCAGACATCTTAGGAGTGCTTTGAAAGATTCGGGTTACCCAGAATGGGCTTTCTATCCACAAGATCAGGGGTCTCCAAACTGTGGCCCTGGTGTAAGATGCAGCCATTTGCTTGCTTTTTTTACGGCCCTTGGGACACTGTTCCCCCAAATGACACCAATGAAGGGGCACCATTCCTCCCACTAACAGCAATGATGGCGCACCATTTCTCCCACTGACACCAATGATGGGGCACCATTCCTCCCACTGATGGGGCACTATTCCTCCCACTGATACCAATGATGGGGCACCATTCCTCCCACTGACACCAATGATGGGACACCCTTCCTCCCACTGACACCAATGATGGGACAGTATTCTACGCCCTCATACCAACAATGAGGCACTATAACTCACACTAAAACCAGTGACGGTGCATTGTTTACTCCCACTGACGCCAGGGCATTTTTTACTCCCACTGGCCACAGTCTGGCCCTCCTAAAGCCTGATGGACAGTAGACTGGGCCTTTGTTTAGAATGTTTGAAGACTCCTGCACAAGATCAACATCTACAGAGCCATCCCTATGTAGCTGGAGTGTTGAGAAAACTCAGAAAGGACTTTTAACATCTCATCCATGTATCCTTCAAGCCCAACAATACATTGAGACAGAAGCTTGGGCAACCAGAAGATGCAAGACCCAACCACAAGGGAAGTGACCTTGTATACGCAGTGCAGTGTAGCGAGGAAGGTAAAGACCTGCACACTGGGGAGACAGAACAACCTCCCAACAAGTGAATGGCCCAACACGGGAGGGCAAACTCTACAGGTCAAGACTCAGCAGTCTTTCTACACCTTAAGATTTGGTTCACGCTTGCCGACTCCAATGTTTCGTGTTTTTCAGTGCAACTTTGGAGTCCGACTTTGAAGAGATTTAGTACACTCTCTGGCATTGAAGTCGTGTCAGAGTCAGATCAAAGTAGTGCAGGAACCTTTTAAGAAGTCGCAGTGTCTTCAGTAATGTCAATTGGAACGGCCTTCATAGAGATACATGGCATTTCACATGTCCTGCGACTTTGGGTCTCACAAGGCGAATCCCAAGTTGCACTAGTGTGAACCGAGCCTCAGGGAAATTGACATTCTTTTGAGGACAGTGAGTTGCACATTTTTGACAGAAAGGACAACTGGTGAGTAAGAGGCGTGAAAGAGGCCCTCTACACGAAACTAAAACAACCATTCTTACCATTCTTGAACAGGGGTGGAGGCTTCTAACACCATCTCTCCTCCACATAAAATGCAGTTTTAACGTCTCAACCCCGATGATTGGGCAATTCACACCTAAAGGCATGTAAATCGAGGAATTACCACCTATGGCTTCCTGACACTAGAGTGGGATGATGTAATGAGAACGGGGGGGGGGGGGGGGTTCGCCAACTTTCACACCTCCCATCCTGTTCTTGGCCAACCTAGATCTACACATTCCATGGTGGTTGGATTTAAGTGTGGATATAAATGTTGGGGTATCCTCCTAAAAAAAACTCACTGGAACTGAAGAAGTGGCTTGAAGAAGTTATGGAACATCTTCGGCCTCAGAGAACATTTCCAGTTGAACGGGACAAATTACTACTAGATAGACTATGACCTGCAGAAATGAGAACCTTCAGACGGTCAGACAGCTTGTTCCCTTTAGTCGAGAGCCAGCCATCTTGTTCTTTTTGGTCAAGATTCAGCCATCTTGTCCCCCTCCGGTCAAGAGTCAGCCATCTTGTTCCCCTCAGTCATGAAGCAGCCATCTTTTTCCCTTGAGTCATCTATCTTCTTATTCTCTCTAGTCATTAGGCAGCCATCTTGTTCCCTTATAGACAAGAGGTAGCCATTGTGTTCCCCTATAGTTAACATGCAGCCATATTGAACCCTTTATTCAAAAGGCAGTCATATTGTGCTCCAGGCAACCATCTTGTTCCTCTCAGTCATAAGGCAGCCATCCTGTTCCCCTCAATCAAGAGGCTACCATCTTGATCTCATCAGTCAAGAGGCAACCATCTTGTTTCCCTCAATCAGAAGGCAGCCTTATTGTTCCCCCCGGTTAAGAAGAAGCCATCTAGTTCCTCTTAGTCAATAGGCAGCCATCTTGTTCTGCTCAATTAGGAGGCAGCCATCTTGTGCCACAGTCATGAAGCGGCCATTTTGTTTTCTTCAGTCAGGAGGCAGCCATATTTTTCCCCTCAGTCAAGAGGCAGCCATCTTGTTTATTAAGTCAGACATCTTGTTCCCCTCAATCAGAAGGCAGCCATGTTGTTCCCCTCAGTCATGAGGCAGCCATCTTGTCCCCCTCAATCTGAAGGCAGCCATCTTGTTCCCCTCAATCTGAGGGCAGCCATCTTGTTCCCCTCAATCTGAGGGCAGACATCTTGCCCCCCTCAAGCTGAAGGCAGCCATCTTGTTCCCCTCAATCTGAAGGCAGCCATCTTGTTCCCATCAGTCTAAAGGCAGCCATCTTGTCCCCCTCAATCTGAGGGCAGCCATCTTGTTCCCCTCAATCTGAAGGCAGCCATCTTGTTCCCCTCAATCTGAGGGCAGCCATCTTGTTCCCCCCAATCTGAGGGCAGCCATCTTGTTCCCCTCAGTCATGAGGCAGCCATCTTGTCCCCCTCAATCTAAAGGCAGCCATCTTGTTCCCCTCAATCTGAGGGCAGCCATCTTGTCCCCCCCAATCTGAGGGCAGCCATCTTGTTCCCCTCAATCTGAAGGCAGCCATCTTGTTCCCATCAGTCTAAAGGCAGCCATCTTGTCCCCCTCAATCTGAGGGCAGCCATCTTGTTCCCCTCAATCTGAAGGCAGCCATCTTGTTCCCCTCAATCTGAAGGCAGCCATCTTGTTCCCCTCAATCTGAAGGCAGCCATCTTGTTCCCCACATTTGGGAGTTTTCCTCACATAAACCACTTGTAGCCATCTTATTCCCTCCAGTCACACATGCTGTTTGTTTTCTGCTGACCAGAGGCAGCCATTTTGCTGACACCGCCGAGGATGGAGGTCCGGCCTGCCTCAGAACTGGCTCATGTGCTCTGAATACGGCCTCATCCCACCAACAACATGTCCGCCCCGGGCACAGCCGGCGACAGTTCCTCTCCAACCTGCGCCTCGCTACACCCACGTGGTCCTCACTCCGCTGCCAATCAACCTCGCGGCCCGCGGTACCACGCCCCTCCAGGATCAGCTTCCATGGAAACCCCGTCAGCCAATGGGATGCGCGGCTCCGGTGACGGACAGCCGCCTCCAGCCACTTTCCTCCAGGGGTGGGCGGGGACAAGGGGGAGAACTGATGGAGGGAGCAAGGACAAGAAAAAAAAAAGTAACGGTTTCCGCGTGACGGACGTGACGGCGACCAATCAGAGACAGGAAGGGGCTATCGGGAGCCAATGGGAAAATCGGAGATTCTAGAGGGGGGAGAAGAAAGCGCCTCTTGGTGTTGGGTGGGCGTGGCCTGAGAGGTGACGGGCTGGAGGGACGGGGCCGGGGCTGGCGGGTACCGGGAGACGCAGACACGGAGCGAGGAAGCCCAGGAGCCGCCGGTAAGACTCGGGTGGTGGGATGGGGACGGGCTGGAGTCCTGTAGGCATTGCCATTCAATTACCCCCTGCAGGGGCAATTTCTTCAATTACCCCACTAGGGGGCAACCAATCACCCTGAGCAAAAACAGCCAATGAGGACATCGCTGCCTGTACAGATCCCCCTCAGAGGGTAATATAAGATATCATTGCTGGAAAATACCCCATCGGGGCAATTACAGCATGTCACCCCCCCTATAAATACCCAATCAGGGGTAATTACAACATGTCACCCCCTATAAATACCCAATCAGGGGTAATTACAACATGTCACCCCATATAAATACCCAATCAGGGGCAATTACTGCATTCCACCCCCTATAAATACCCCATCGGGGCAATTACAGCATGTCATCCCCTATAAATACCCAATCAGGGGTAATTCCTGCATTCCACCCCTATAAATACCCAATCAGGGGTAATTACAGCATGTCTCCCCCTATAAATACCCCATCGGGGCAATTACTGCATGTCACCCCCTATAAATACCCCATCGGGGCAATTACAGCATGTCACCCCATATAAATACCCAATCAGGGGCAATTACTGCATTCCACCCCCTATAAATACCCCATCGGGGCAATTACAGCATGTCATCCCCTATAAATACCCAATCAGGGGTAATTCCTGCATTCCACCCCTATAAATACCCAATCAGGGGTAATTACAGCATGTCTCCCCCTATAAATACCCAATCAGGGGTAATTACTGCATTCCACCCCTATGAATACCCCATTGGGGCAATTACTGCGTTCCACCCCTATAAATACCCCATTGGGGCAATTACAGCATGTCACCCCCTATAAATAGCCAATCAGGGGTAATTACTGCATTCCACCCCTATAAATACCCAATCAGGGGCAGTTACTGCATTCCACCCCTATAAATACCCAATCAGGGGCAATTACTGCATTCCACCCCTATAAATACCCAATCAGGGGCAATTACTGCATTCCACCCCTATAAATACCCAATCAGGGGCAATTACTGCGTTCCACCCCTATAAATACCCAATTAGGGGCAATTTCTGCGTTCCACCCCTAGAAATATCCCATTGGGGCAATTACAGCATGTCACCCCCTATAAATAGCCATTCAGGGCAGTTATCCTAATACAGTCCCCCAGCTCTGCAATGACATGATCAGGACCCCCCCCCAAAAAAAAATACCCTAAAGGGGGCATTTAGAACATTGCCTTCTATACAAGGAGCCCCAACCGGGGCCCCATGCCCCCATATCTGCCCCTTTGTGTTTCAAAGAGTCTGAAATGCCCCAGGTTGGGGTATCTGTGTCTGCTAATTGCCCCCACCTTGATTGTCCCTCATACAGCAGTTGCCCCTTTCTCTAAGGACGGTGCCACAAAATTGATATTTTGTAAGTTTACCGTGGGCAGAGAATACCCCCTTCCTTTTTAAAGGATCCCCCCAAATGTGCCCCTTCTGATATTGCGTACAAGGAATGCTACTGGAAGGGGTTCACATTGTTCCTAAATGTCCCTATGTATCATTTGAGTGGGGCCCTCGGTGGCCCCCCTACCCCTGCTTTACCATCAGCGCCCTTTTAATTGCCCTGTGATTGCCAGATCTCCGATAACCCCAGAAACATGAGAGTACCCATCCTGGCACACCTCTATTTCAGAATTGCCCCCTTAGAATTGCCCAGACAATGCCCCCTCCCAGTAGAAAGTGCCCAGGTGATAGCCCCTCACGGTGTCAGCAGGTGACAAGAAGTTTCCCCCCTTCCCAGTACCACCAAGTGTGCCCTTTCTTGTATCGATGTCCTAGAAAATACCCACCTTTTGGCACCAAGTGCCCCCGGAAGATACCCCCTTCTGAGTACCAAGTTTGCAGATCTCCCCTCCCCAGTACCAAGTCCCCCCATTCTGGTATTCATTCCCAGAAGATGATACCCTCCCCCAGTACTAAGTGTCAAGGAGATGTCCCCTTCCCCGGTAGCCAGTGTCCGGGAGATGTCCCCTTCCCCGGTAGCCAGTGTCCGGGAGATGTCCCCTTCCCCGGTAGCCAGTGTCCGGGAGATGTCCCCTTCCCCGGTAGCCAGTGTCCGGGAGATGTCCCCTTCCCCGGTAGCCAGTGTCCGGGAGATGTCCCCTTCCCCGGTAGCCAGTGTCCGGGAGATGTCCCCTTCCCCGGTAGCCAGTGTCCGGGAGATGTCCCCTTCCCCGGTAGCCAGTGTCCGGGAGATGTCCCCTTCCCCGGTAGCCAGTGTCCGGGAGATGTCCCCTTCCCCGGTAGCCAGTGTCCGGGAGATGTCCCCTTCCCCGGTAGCCAGTGTCCGGGAGATGTCCCCTTCCCCGGTAGCCAGTGTCCGGGAGATGTCCCCTTCCCCGGTAGCCAGTGTCCGGGAGATGTCCCCTTCCCCGGTAGCCAGTGTCCGGGAGATGTCCCCTTCCCCGGTAGCCAGTGTCCGGGAGATGTCCCCTTCCCCGGTAGCCAGTGTCCGGGAGATGTCCCCTTCCCCGGTAGCCAGTGTCCGGGAGATGTCCCCTTCCCCGGTAGCCAGTGTCCGGGAGATGTCCCCTTCCCCGGTAGCCAGTGTCCGGGAGATGTCCCCTTCCCCGGTAGCCAGTGTCCGGGAGATGTCCCCTTCCCCGGTAGCCAGTGTCCGGGAGATGTCCCCTTCCCCGGTAGCCAGTGTCCGGGAGATGTCCCCTTCCCCGGTAGCCAGTGTCCGGGAGATGTCCCCTTCCCCGGTAGCCAGTGTCCGGGAGATGTCCCCTTCCCCGGTAGCCAGTGTCCGGGAGATGTCCCCTTCCCCGGTAGCCAGTGTCCGGGAGATGTCCCCTTCCCCGGTAGCCAGTGTCCGGGAGATGTCCCCTTCCCCGGTAGCCAGTGTCCGGGAGGTGTCCCCTTCCCCGGTAGCCAGTGTCAGGGAGGTGTCCCCTTCCCCGGTAGCCAGTGTCAGGGAGATGTCCCCTTCCCCGGTAGCCAGTGTCAAGGAGATGTCCCCTTCCCCGGTAGCCAGTGTCCGGGAGGTGTCCCCTTCCCCGGTAGCCAGTGTCCGGGAGGTGTCCCCTTCCCCGGTAGCCAGTGTCCGGGAGATGTCCCCTTCCCCGGTAGCCAGTGTCCGGGAGATGTCCCCTTCCCCGGTAGCCAGTGTCCGGGAGATGTCCCCTTCCCCGGTAGCCAGTGTCCGGGAGATGTCCCCTTCCCCGGTAGCCAGTGTCCGGGAGATGTCCCCTTCCCCGGTAGCCAGTGTCCGGGAGATGTCCCCTTCCCCGGTAGCCAGTGTCCGGGAGATGTCCCCTTCCCCGGTAGCCAGTGTCCGGGAGATGTCCCCTTCCCCGGTAGCCAGTGTCCGGGAGATGTCCCCTTCCCCGGTAGCCAGTGTCCCTATTCCCGTATCAATTTCCAGAAGATACCCTCTCCCAGTATCAAGTGCCTAGGATGTCCCCTTCCCAGTACCAAGTGTCCAGAAGATGCCCCCATTCCAGTATCAATTCCCAGAAAATACCCTCTCCCAGTACCAAGTTTTGAGAAGATACCCCCCTTCCAGTACCAAGCACCCAGAAAATGTCTTATTAGAATCACCCTCTTAACACCAAGACTTCAGAAAACGACCCTCCAAAGTAGCCAGAAATGGCTTCCTAGAACTGCCCAGGAGATACCCCCCCCTCCACAGTACCAAGTGCCTATAAAATGCCCAGTTAGAATTACTCAGAAGAAACCCCCTTCCCATTCTAAGTGCCTGGCCAGGAACACCTGTAAATTTCCCTGAAGAACACCTTCCATTCTCAGGTGCCCCTTTGGGTATTACTTGTTCTTGGGGTGGGTGATGGGTTTATTAGAAATGAGTATTGGATTTTCCTTTTGTAAAAATAGCTTTTTTAGATGTTTAACAATGTAGCAAAAATACTTTGTGTGGATGCCCACCTACGCCCACTGCATCCCACCTACATCCCCACCTACACCCACTGCATCCCACCTACACGTCCACCTACACCCATCATCCTGATCTTTGTAAGGGGATCTGAATTGTCCTGAAAGCTTGAAGGTCCAGTGGACATGTTCCACCAAATATCTCATACCTGTGGATTGCTTTGCGTTTCATCCTATACAATGTATCCATACAATGTGCCTAGACCTGTATGATGTATCAATCTTCTACAATGTATCCATACAATGTGCCTAGACCTGTAAGATGTATCAATCTTCTACGATGTATCCATACAATGTGCCTAGACCTGTAAGATGTATCAATCTTCTACGATGTATCTCTATTTGGATGACATCTTCTAGTTCTCTACTCTGGAATGCATTTCAGCACTTGCCTGTGCAATCAGGAGGTCTTTGTGCCCCCCTACCCTCACGAATGCCCCCCGACACGCCCCTCTGATACACCCCCACATTCCCTGAACCCTCAGCTATGTCTAACAAATTCCTTTTCGTGAATTCCACCCCCCCCCTCCCCTGAGCGGACGGGCGAGGGGCTTCCCACCACTTAACCCCCCTCGAAAGCTTTTGTCCTGCTTCCACGCCAACTTCAGAACACGTTTTATTTGAATTCGTTCCTTGTTACCGAAGTGAATGAAATCGGTGCGTCTAACGTTGGCGGTGGTCTTGGTTTTACCCGTGGTCTGATTTATATTTTTTTTTCCCCCTATAACTCTGGGGGGTCACCATATGTACCGTGCCCACCCCCAACCCAGGGTGAGGAGTTGTGGTGCCGTTTGGCCTTTGGGCGACTTTGTAAAGCACGACGGCGTGTTTGTTTTTTCATTCATTCCCCCTGTGGGGGCGGCCATGTTTCTGTCGTCATCTGCGGCGCGGTTAGGGTTAAGAGATCTGAGCTGGCCATGTGCTCTGCCCTCTGGTGCCCGCGTGCCGGGTGGGGGCCCAACTGTACGGGACTGTCAGTAGGTGCCTACGGTAGAGCTGTGTTTGGATGCCGGTTGGCTTTTATTTCAGCCCCTTCATTGCGGAATTTCACCCGCGGGGCACCTCCCTGGTCTGGGCTTGTTGGATTGTTCTTCAGCTAGATAAAGAAGAAAGGGGGGTTGGTTTGGCGGTGAAAGGGTTACGTTGGAGGGACAAGCGTGGAGCCCCGGTTAGCCGGCTGAATGGGCGGCAGCTCAGATCTGTTATTGCAGCAGTTTGCAGGGAACAAAGAGCTCCGTCTACATCATGCAGCAAGTTCCATGCGCTTAGACCTCCTCTCCTGTGTCTAGCCCCCTCCTCAGTGCTCCCCCCCCCCCCCACCTCTTGCAGGAGCAATGTACCCAGAGAGCCAGACTGCCGGGCCCAAGAAACGCACATCGGCTCACCCACTGGCCTGCGGGCCCCAGCCGCCGCTTCTCCCTTTCCAACGTGTTCATTGTGGAGGTTCCTCTTAACTGTCGGTTTCAGCTTCCTGTCCTTTTCCCGAGGGGCTCATTCACACCGGCAGCGTTGGCCATTGCGAGAACAAGGCGGCCTGCCTTACGTCTCGTGGCTTCAGTTCAGTGCGTTGGTCTGCGCTGAAAACAAGCGTCAGGTTGCGTTGTTGCGCAATGCGTTCATTGTAACACGTTACAACGCATTAAAGTGACATAGCGGTTAAAGGGCCCGTTCTCGCCAGAAACCTCGTCTACTGTGCGTTTTTTCATGAACTTTTGCATACTTTTTTCTGCACCTGTGTGTGTGTGTGTGTGTGTGTATGTAGTTGAAGTGCGTTTTTTTTTTTTTTTTTTTTTTTTTTTTTCATCCCTATTTGTCCTGTGAGGTCACCTGCTTCCTCCTTTTGGGCATTTATGTGCACTGTGGTGCGTTTTTCACGCGCCAGTTCACACCAGAACATGGTGCGAGTTCGTGTTCTGTGCAGGTTTCCCGCACCGCGTTCAAAACGCACTCAATTGCAATGTGCATGGGGTGTCCATGTCAACTTACTTACATCCCAAAAGTAAGTCGCAAATGCGTTTGCCTACGCTGGATCTCATGTGATTTATGGTGTGAACTTGGTACTGGGAAGTGGGCATCTTCTGGGCCCTTGGTACTGGGAAGTGGGCATCTTTTGGGCCCTTGGTACTGGGAGGGGGGCATCTTTTGGGCCCTTGGTACTGGGAAGTGGGCATCTTTTGGGCCCTTGGTACTGGGAGGGGGGCATCTTTTGGGCCCTTGGTACTGGGAGGGGGGCATCTTTTGGGCCCTTGGTACTGGGAGGGGGGCATCTTTTGGGCCCTTGGTACTGGGAGGGGGGCATCTTTTGGGCCCTTGGTACTGGGAGGGGGGCATCTTTTGGGCCCTTGGTACTGGGAAGGGGGCATCTTCCGGGACACTTGGTACTGGGAAGGGGGCATCTTCCGGGACACTTGGTACTGGGAAGGGGGCATCTTCCGGGACACTTGGTACTGGGAAGGGGGCATCTTCCGGGACACTTGGTACTGGGAAGGGGGCATCTTCTGGGACACTTGGTACTGGGAGGGGGGCATCTTCCGGGACACTTGGTACTGGGAAGGGGGCATCTTCCGGGACACTTGGTACTGGGAAGGGGGCATCTTTTGGCCACTTGGCTTTTTAAAAAAAATTCTGACAAGTAGGGTTTTAATAACAAAAGAGACCTTAATGGCCTCTGTCATAAATGCCTCCCCCTGCCTGTCCGCTGTATCTCACTGAGCCACGCATACGCAGCTCATCATATATTGATGGCATCTGATCTGTGCCGTGATGGGACTCCTATGCTCTTGTGCAGGAGTGACGTCATCTGGGCCCGACCCATTCAAACAGTCAGAGACGGAACCCCTAAGGAAGACCGGGCCAAAAAACCCCGGGACCTGCAGGATCGGCACATCTGTCATAATGTGCCAGTGTATGTGGTGGTACATACTGGTATATTATGACTTCCTGCAGGGGGGCATTTTTAATCTTTTTTTTTCACAAATCTATTACAGCTTTAAATCTAAACTCAAGGCAAATATAAAAAAAAAAAATCTGTGACAACCTGACAGGGGGGCCCCACCCCCCCCATACAGACAACCTGACAGGGGGGCCCCACCCCCCCCATACAGACAACCTGACAGGGGGGCCCCACCGCCCCCATACAGACAACCTGACAGGGGGGCCGCCCCACCCCCCCATACAGACAACCTGACAGGGGGGCCGCCCCACCCCCCCATACAGACAACCTGACAGGGGGGCCGCCCCACCCCCCCATACAGACAACCTGACAGGGGGCGCCGCCCCACCCCCCCATACAGACAACCTGACAGGGGGCCCCCCCCCCCATACA
This sequence comes from Aquarana catesbeiana, assembly GCF_042186555.1. Lineage (NCBI taxonomy): Eukaryota > Metazoa > Chordata > Amphibia > Anura > Ranidae > Aquarana > Aquarana catesbeiana. The sequence continues at coordinate 241,089,060 of NC_133335.1, forward strand.
GACAACCTGACAGGGGGCCCCCCCCCATACAGACAACCTGACAGGGGGGCCCCCCCCCCATACAGACAACCTGACAGGGGGGCCCCCCCCATACAGACAACCTGACAGGGGGCCCCCCCCCCATACAGACAACCTGACAGGGGGGCCCCACCCCCCCCATACAGACAACCTGACAGGGGGGCCCCACCCCCCCCATACAGACAACCTGACAGGGGGGCCCCACCCCCCCATACAGACAACCTGACAGGGGGCCCCCCCCCATACAGACAACCTGACAGGGGGGCCCCCCCATACAGACAGCCTGACAGGGGGGGGGCCCCCCCATACAGACAGCCTGACAGGGGGGGCCCCCCCCCATACAGACAGCCTGACAGGGGGGGGCCCCGGGGGGGCCCACCCCCCCATACAGACAACCTGACAGGGGGGGCCCACCCCCCCATACAGACAACCTGACAGGGGGGGCCCACCCCCCCATACAGACAACCTGACAGGGGGGGCCCACCCCCCCCATACAGACCCCCCATACAGACAACCTGACGGGGGGCCCACCCCCCCCCCCATACAGACAACCTGACGGGGGGCCCACCCCCCCATACAGACAACCTGACAGGGGGGGCCCACCCCCCCATACAGACAACCTGACAGGGGGGGCCCACCCCCCCCATACAGACAACCTGACAGGGGGGCCCACCCCCCCCCATACAGACAACCTGACAGGGGGGGCCCACCCCCCCCATACAGACAACCTGACAGGGGGGCCCACCCCCCCCATACAGACAACCTGACAGGGGGGCCCACCCCCCCCATACAGACAACCTGACAGGGGGGGCCCACCCCCCCCATACAGACAACCTGACAGGGGGGGCCCACCCCCCCCATACAGACAACCTGACAGGGGGGGCCCACCCCCCCCATACAGACAACCTGACAGGGGGGGCCCACCACCCCCCCCCATACAGACAACCTGACAGGGGGGGCCCACCCCCCCCCATACAGACAACCTGACAGGGGGGGCCCACCCCCCCCATACAGACAACCTGACAGGGGGGGGGGGCCCACCCCCCCATACAGACAACCTGACAGGGGGGGGGGCCCACCCCCCCATACAGACAACCTGACAGGGGGGGGGGGCCCACCCCCCCCATACAGACAACCTGACAGGGGGGGGGGGGGCCACCCCCCCATACAGACAACCTGACAGGGGGGGGGGGGGGGCCACCCCCCCCATACAGACAACCTGACAGGGGGGGCCCACCCCCCCCATACAGACAACCTGACAGGGGGGGCCCACCCCCCCCATACAGACAACCTGACAGGGGGGGCCCACCCCCCCCATACAGACAACCTGACAGGGGGGGCCCACCCCACCCCCCCCATACAGAACCCCCCCCCATACAGACAACCTGACAGGGGGGGGGGGGCCACCCGCCCACCCCCCCCATACAGACCCCCCATACAGACAACCTGACAGGGGGGGCCCACCCCCCCCATACAGACAACCTGACAGGGGGGGCCCACCCCCCCCATACAGACAACCTGACAGGGGGGTCCACCCCCCCCATACAGACAACCTGACAGGGGGGCCCCCCATACAGACAACCTGACAGGGGGGGCCCCCCATACAGACAACCTGACGGGGGGCCCCCATACAGACCACCCCCCATACAGACAACCTGACGGGGGCCCACCCCCCATACAGACAACCTGACGGGGGGGCCCCACCCCCCATACAGACAACCTGACGCGGGGGCACCCAGACAACCTGACGGGGGGGCCCCACAACCCGGGGGCCCACCCCCCATACAGACAACCTGACGGGGGGGCCCACCCCCCCCCATACAGACAACCTGACGGGGGGGCCCCCCATACAGACAACCTGACGGGGGGCCCACCCCCCCCATACAGACAACCTGACAGGGGGGGGCCCCCCCCCATACAGACAACCTGACAGGGGTACATACGGCCCACCCCCCCATACATACAACCTGACCCCACCCCCCCACCCCCCCCCCCATACAGACAACCTGACGGGGGGGCCCCCCATACAGACAACCTGACAGGGGGGCCCACCCCCCCATACAGACAACCTGACAGGGGGGGCCCACCCCACCCCCCCCATACAGACAACCTGACAGGGGGGCCCACCCCCCCCCATACAGACAACCTGACGGGGCCCCCCCCCATACAGACAACCTGACGGGGCCCCCCCCCCATACAGACAACCTGACAGGGGGCCCCCCCCCATACAGACAACCTGACAGGGGGGGCCCCCATACAGACAACCTGACGGGGGGGCCCCCCACCCCCCCATACAGACAGACACCTGACGGGGGGCCCCACCCCCCATACAGACAACCTGATGGGGGAGGCCCTATACAGTCAGTGCTTCAGTTATGAATGAACACAGTGAGTGATTGATACTGATCACTCATTGTGTTCATTCAGGAAAGGAAGGGGCTGGTAAATAGGATATATCTACCGGAACCTTCCCCCACTCTCCATCTTGAAAGATCTTATTGTGTGCTTGCAGCTGCCGGTGGGATGGAGAGGAGGGAAACCGGAAGCACTGCGGGTGTAGGGGGCACATAGTGGGGCCTGGGCAGCAGGGGGGAAACGTATGGTGTACAGGAAGGGTGATAAGTGCGTGGGGGGGGGGGGAGGGGCACTTATTGAAACTTTCCCCAATCCTCCATTTTGAAGAATCCTATTATGTGCTGGCAGCTTCTGGCAGGAAGGGGAGGAGAGAGGCCGGCTGCACTGTGGAGGTAGGGGGGGCACACAGGGGCCTGGGCAGCAGGGGTGAAACATATGGTGTACAGGGAGGGTGATGGGGGCAATTACTGGAACCTTCCCCCACTCTCCATATTGTGGGATCCATATTGTGGGATCCTATTGTGTGCTTGCAGCTGCAGGAAAGAGAATAGGGAAGCTGGCAGCGCTGCGGGGGGTAGGGAGGCCTGGGCAGCAGGGAGGAAACGTATGGTGCACAGGGAGGGTAATCGCTGTGGGGGGGTGGGGTGGGAGCAATTACTGGAACTGATCCCCTGTATGGTTCTCTCTGCAGCAACTGAAAGCCAGCAGGAGGTGGAGGAGAAGAAGCCAGCTTTCAGCTGCTGCAGAGAGCCATACAGGGGATTGGTTCCATTAATTGGGGCCCCCGCCAAACCGACCACCCTCCCTGCCCACATCTAATTCACCCTGCTGCATGGGCCCCCTTGCTGGCCGGGCCCCGTGCAGGAGGACCAGTGTTACCCCCTTATCAAAGGTCCTGGCTAGAGGTGGGGGCACTCTTCCTCTGAGTCTCAAAGCCTTTGGGGGGCATCTCGGCTGATCAAACTTTGCATGCAGCGGAAATCAGACTTTTAGGTGGATTGGCCCTTTAATTTCCCCGCCCGGTCCCCTCCAGGTTATACACATTCCCCTTTTTTTTTCTCCATTATTCTAACATTCATTAACTCCATCTTCCTATAAGTCTGAAAGCTTCCTAATCACGGGATAGAATATTCTATTTGAAGGAAAGGAGCCCCCTTTCCCGCCCAGGTGAATCTCATTCTCCCTCTCTTTGTATTTCAATCTTATTACACACGCAGACACTTCAAAGCCCCGGGCAGATTAAAGCACCGCCACCACTTTTTTTCCCTCTCTCCCTGATGCTAATATG